>NW_026737294.1:0-44977 GCF_949786415.1 Peromyscus eremicus | reverse complement strand
CAACTCTGCTTAGGAAACTGACCAGAACAGTAGCTTCTCTTCAGTCCAATACACTGTACTTGCTGGGAACAGACGCGAGTGCTATTTGCACTGTGTATGGCAATGGGAGCGCAATAGTGACTCTTCTTAGCAGAAAACAACTCTTGCTCATAGGACCAGAAACTGCATGGGATTCTACTCCGTTTAGGACTGGGAAACAAACGCTAGCTCGCCTTGCAAGAAACACACTCTGCTTTTGAGAAAACAGCACTCTTCTACTCTCCTGTGTTTCCTATAGGGCCAGAACAGTGAGCTTGCTCAGAACAAAAGAACTGTGCTTCCTACACACACGGGGCATATCTAGTTCAACTCTGCTTAGGAAACTGACAAGAACAGTAGCTTCTCTTCAGTCCAATACACTGTACTTGCTGGGAACAGACGCGAGTGCTATTTGCACTGTGTATGGCAATGGGAGCGCAATAGTGACTCTTCTTAGCAGAAAACAACTCTTGCTCGTAGGACCAGAAACTGCATGGGATTCAACTCCGTTTAGGACTGGGAAACAAACGCTAGCTCGCCTTGCAAGAAACACACTCTGCTTTTGAGAAAACAGCACTCTTCTACTCTCCTGTGTTTCCTATAGGGCCAGAACAGTGAGCTTGCTCAGAACAAAAGAACTGTGCTTCCTACATCACGGGGCATATCTAGTTCAACTCTGCTTAGGAAACTGACCAGAACAGTAGCTTCTCTTCAGTCCAATACACTGTACTTGCTGGGAACAGACGCGAGTGCTATTTGCACTGTGTATGGCAATGGGAGCGCAATAGTGACTCTTCTAAGCAGAAAACAACTCTTGCTCGTAGGACCAGAAACTGCATGGGATTCAACTCCGTTTAGGACTGGGAAACAAACGCTAGCTCGCCTTGCAAGAAACACACTCTGCTTTTGAGAAAACAGCACTCTTCTACTCTCCTGTGTTTCCTATAGGGCCAGAACAGTGAGCTTGCTCAGAACAAAAGAACTGTGCTTCCTACACACACGGGGCATATCTAGTTCAACTCTGCTTAAGAAACTGACAAGAACAGTAGCTTCTCTTCAGTCCAATACACTGTACTTGCTGGGAACAGACGCGAGTGCTATTTGCACTGTGTATGGCAATGGGAGCGCAATAGTGACTCTTCTTAGCAGAAAACAACTCTTGCTCGTAGGACCAGAAACTGCATGGGATTCAACTCCGTTTAGGACTGGGAAACAAACGCTAGCTCGCCTTGCATAAACACACTCTGCTTTTGAGAAAACAGCACTCTTCTACTCTCCTGTGTTTCCTATAGGGCCAGAACAGTGAGCTTGCTCAGAACAAAAGAACTGTGCTTCCTACACACACGGGGCATATCTAGTTCAACTCTGCTTAGGAAACTGACCAGAACAGTAGCTTCTCTTCAGTCCAATACACTGTACTTGCTGGGAACAGACGCGAGTGCTATTTGCACTGTGTATGGCAATGGGAGCGCAATAGTGACTCTTCTTAGCAGAAAACAACTCTTGCTCGTAGGACCAGAATCTGCATGGGATTCTACTCCGTTTAGGACTGGGAAACAAACGCTAGCTCGCCTTGCAAGAAACACACTCTGCTTTTGAGAAAACAGCACTCTTCTACTCTCCTGTGTTTCCTATAGGGCCAGAACAGTGAGCTTGCTCAGAACAAAAGCACTGTGCTTCCTACACACACGGGGCTTATCTAGTTCAACTCTGCTTAGGAAACTGACAAGAACAGTAGCTTCTCTTCATTCCAATACACTGTACTTCCTGGGAACAGACGCGAGTGCTATTTGCACTGTGTATGGCAATGGGAGCGCAATAGTGACTCTTCTTAGCAGAAAACAACTCTTGCTCGTAGGACCAGAAACTGCATGGGATTCTACTCCGTTTAGGACTGGGAAACAAACGCTAGCTCGCCTTGCAAGAAACACACTCTGCTTTTGAGAAAACAGCACTCTTCTACTCTCCTGTGTTTCCTATAGGGCCAGAACAGTGAGCTTGCTCAGAACAAAAGAACTGTGCTTCCTACACACACGGGGCATATCTAGTTCAACTCTGCTTAGGAAACTGACCAGAACAGTAGCTTCTCTTCAGTCCAATACACTGTACTTGCTGGGAACAGACGCGAGTGCTATTTGCACTGTGTATGGCAATGGGAGCGCAATAGTGACTCTTCTTAGCAGAAAACAACTCTTGCTCGTAGGACCAGAATCTGCATGGGATTCAACTCCGTTTAGGACTGGGAAACAAACGCTAGCTCGCCTTGCAAGAAACACACTCTGCTTTTGAGAAAACAGCACTCTTCTACTCTCCTGTGTTTCCTATAGGGCCAGAACAGTGAGCTTGCTCAGAACAAAAGAACTGTGCTTCCTACACACACGGGGCATATCTAGTTCAACTCTGCTTAGGAAACTGACCAGAACAGTAGCTTCTCTTCAGTCCAATACACTGTACTTGCTGGGAACAGACGCGAGTGCTATTTGCACTGTGTATGGCAATGGGAGCGCAATAGTGACTCTTCTAAGCAGAAAACAACTCTTGCTCGTAGGACCACAAACTGCATGGGATTCAACTCCGTTTAGGACTGGGAAACAAACGCTAGCTCGCCTTGCAAGAAACACACTCTGCTTTTGAGAAAACAGCACTCTTCTACTCTCCTGTGTTTCCTATAGGACCAGAACAGTGAGCTTGCTCAGAACAAAAGAACTGTGCTTCCTACACACACGGGGCATATCTAGTTCAACTCTGCTTAGGAAACTGACAAGAACAGTAGCTTCTCTTCATTCCAATACACTGTACTTGCTGGGAACAGACGCGAGTGCTATTTGCACTGTGTATGGCAATGGGAGCGCAATAGTGACTCTTCTTAGCAGAAAACAACTCTTGCTCGTAGGACCAGAAACTGCATGGGATTCAACTCCGTTTAGGACTGGGAAACAAACGCTAGCTCGCCTTGCAAGAAACACACTCTGCTTTTGAGAAAACAGCACTCTTCTACTCTCCTGTGTTTCCTATAGGGCCAGAACAGTGAGCTTGCTCAGAACAAAAGAACTGTGCTTCCTACACACACGGGGCATATCTAGTTCAACTCTGCTTAGGAAACTGACAAGAACAGTAGCTTCTCTTCATTCCAATACACTGTACTTGCTGGGAACAGACGCGAGTGCTATTTGCACTGTGTATGGCAATGGGAGCGCAATAGTGACTCTTCTTAGCAGAAAACAACTCTTGCTCGAAGGACCAGAAACTGCATGGGATTCAACTCCGTTTAGGACTGGGAAACAAACGCTAGCTCGCCTTGCAAGAAACACACTCTGCTTTTGAGAAAACAGCACTCTTCTACTCTCCTGTGTTTCCTATAGGGCCAGAACAGTGAGCTTGCTCAGAACAAAAGAACTGTGCTTCCTACACACACGGGGCATATCTAGTTCAACTCTGCTTAGGAAACTGACCAGAACAGTAGCTTCTCTTCAGTCCAATACACTGTACTTGCTGGGAACAGACGCGAGTGCTATTTGCACTGTGTATGGCAATGGGAGCGCAATAGTGACTCTTCTTAGCAGAAAACAACTCTTGCTCATAGGACCAGAAACTGCATGGGATTCTACTCCGTTTAGGACTGGGAAACAAACGCTAGCTCGCCTTGCAAGAAACACACTCTGCTTTTGAGAAAACAGCACTCTTCTACTCTCCTGTGTTTCCTATAGGGCCAGAACAGTGAGCTTGCTCAGAACAAAAGAACTGTGCTTCCTACACACACGGGGCATATCTAGTTCAACTCTGCTTAGGAAACTGACAAGAACAGTAGCTTCTCTTCAGTCCAATACACTGTACTTGCTGGGAACAGACGCGAGTGCTATTTGCACTGTGTATGGCAATGGGAGCGCAATAGTGACTCTTCTTAGCAGAAAACAACTCTTGCTCGTAGGACCAGAATCTGCATGGGATTCAACTCCGTTTAGGACTGGGAAACAAACGCTAGCTCGCCTTGCAAGAAACACACTCTGCTTTTGAGAAAACAGCACTCTTCTACTCTCCTGTGTTTCCTATAGGGCCAGAACAGTGAGCTTGCTCAGAACAAAAGAACTGTGCTTCCTACACACACGGGGCATATCTAGTTCAACTCTGCTTAGGAAACTGACAAGAACAGTAGCTTCTCTTCAGTCCAATACACTGTACTTGCTGGGAACAGACGCGAGTGCTATTTGCACTGTGTATGGCAATGGGAGCGCAATAGTGACTCTTCTTAGCAGAAAACAACTCTTGCTCTTAGGACCAGAAACTGCATGGGATTCAACTCCGTTTAGGATTGGGAAACAAACGCTAGCTCGCCTTGCAAGAAACACACTCTGCTTTTGAGAAAACAGCACTCTTCTACTCTCCTGTGTTTCCTATAGGGCCAGAACAGTGAGCTTGCTCAGAACAAAAGAACTGTGCTTCCTACACACACGGGGCATATCTAGTTCAACTCTGCTTAGGAAACTGACCAGAACAGTAGCTTCTCTTCAGTCCAATACACTGTACTTGCTGGGAACAGACGCGAGTGCTATTTGCACTGTGTATGGCAATGGGAGCACAATAGTGACTCTTCTTAGCAGAAAACAACTCTTGCTCGTAGGACCAGAAACTGCATGGGATTCTACTCCGTTTAGGACTGGGAAACAAACGCTAGCTCGCCTTGCAAGAAACACACTCTGCTTTTGAGAAAACAGCACTCTTCTACTCTCCTGTGTTTCCTATAGGGCCAGAACAGTGAGCTTGCTCAGAACAAAAGAACTGTGCTTCCTACACACACGGGGCATATCTAGTTCAACTCTGCTTAGGAAACTGACCAGAACAGTAGCTTCTCTTCAGTCCAATACACTGTACTTGCTGGGAACAGACGCGAGTGCTATTTGCACTGTGTATGGCAATGGGAGCGCAATAGTGACTCTTCTTAGCAGAAAACAACTCTTGCTCGTAGGACCAGAATCTGCATGGGATTCAACTCCGTTTAGGACTGGGAAACAAACGCTAGCTCGCCTTGCAAGAAACACACTCTGCTTTTGAGAAAACAGCACTCTTCTACTCTCCTGTGTTTCCTATAGGGCCAGAACAGTGAGCTTGCTCAGAACAAAAGAACTGTGCTTCCTACACACACGGGGCATATCTAGTTCAACTCTGCTTAGGAAACTGACCAGAACAGTAGCTTCTCTTCAGTCCAATACACTGTACTTGCTGGGAACAGACGCGAGTGCTATTTGCACTGTGTATGGCAATGGGAGCGCAATAGTGACTCTTCTAAGCAGAAAACAACTCTTGCTCGTAGGACCACAAACTGCATGGGATTCAACTCCGTTTAGGACTGGGAAACAAACGCTAGCTCGCCTTGCAAGAAACACACTCTGCTTTTGAGAAAACAGCACTCTTCTACTCTCCTGTGTTTCCTATAGGGCCAGAACAGTGAGCTTGCTCAGAACAAAAGAACTGTGCTTCCTACACACACGGGGCATATCTAGTTCAACTCTGCTTAGGAAACTGACAAGAACAGTAGCTTCTCTTCAGTCCAATACACTGTACTTGCTGGGAACAGACGCGAGTGCTATTTGCACTGTGTATGGCAATGGGAGCGCAATAGTGACTCTTCTTAGCAGAAAACAACTCTTGCTCGTAGGACCAGAAACTGCATGGGATTCTACTCCGTTTAGGACTGGGAAACAAACGCTAGCTCGCCTTGCAAGAAACACACTCTGCTTTTGAGAAAACAGCACTCTTCTACTCTCCTGTGTTTCCTATAGGGCCAGAACAGTGAGCTTGCTCACAACAAAAGAACTGTGCTTCCTACACACACGGGGCATATCTAGTTCAACTCTGCTTAGGAAACTGACCAGAACAGTAGCTTCTCTTCAGTCCAATACACTGTACTTGCTGGGAACAGACGCGAGTGCTATTTGCACTGTGTATGGCAATGGGAGCGCAATAGTGACTCTTCTTAGCAGAAAACAACTCTTGCTCGTAGGACCAGAATCTGCATGGGATTCAACTCCGTTTAGGACTGGGAAACAAACGCTAGCTCGCCTTGCAAGAAACACACTCTGCTTTTGAGAAAACAGCACTCTTCTACTCTCCTGTGTTTCCTATAGGGCCAGAACAGTGAGCTTGCTCAGAACAAAAGAACTGTGCTTCCTACACACACGGGGCATATCTAGTTCAACTCTGCTTAGGAAACTGACCAGAACAGTAGCTTCTCTTCAGTCCAATACACTGTACTTGCTGGGAACAGACGCGAGTGCTATTTGCACTGTGTATGGCAATGGGAGCGCAATAGTGACTCTTCTTAGCAGAAAACAACTCTTGCTCGTAGGACCAGAAACTGCATGGGATTCAACTCCGTTTAGGACTGGGAAACAAACGCTAGCTCGCCTTGCAAGAAACACACTCTGCTTTTGAGAAAACAGCACTCTTCTACTCTCCTGTGTTTCCTATAGGGCCAGAACAGTGAGCTTGCTCAGAACAAAAGAACTGTGCTTCCTACACACACGGGGCATATCTAGTTCAACTCTGCTTAGGAAACTGACAAGAACAGTAGCTTCTCTTCAGTCCAATACACTGTACTTGCTGGGAACAGACGCGAGTGCTATTTGCACTGTGTATGGCAATGGGAGCGCAATAGTGACTCTTCTTAGCAGAAAACAACTCTTGCTCGTAGGACCAGAAACTGCATGGGATTCTACTCCGTTTAGGACTGGGAAACAAACGCTAGCTCGCCTTGCAAGAAACACACTCTGCTTTTGAGAAAACAGCACTCTTCTACTCTCCTGTGTTTCCTATAGGGCCAGAACAGTGAGCTTGCTCAGAACAAAAGAACTGTGCTTCCTACACACACGGGGCATATCTAGTTCAACTCTGCTTAGGAAACTGACCAGAACAGTAGCTTCTCTTCAGTCCAATACACTGTACTTGCTGGGAACAGACGCGAGTGCTATTTGCACTGTGTATGGCAATGGGAGCGCAATAGTGACTCTTCTTAGCAGAAAACAACTCTTGCTCGTAGGACCACAAACTGCATGGGATTCAACTCCGTTTAGGACTGGGAAACAAACGCTAGCTCGCCTTGCAAGAAACACACTCTGCTTTTGAGAAAACAGCACTCTTCTACTCTCCTGTGTTTCCTATAGGGCCAGAACAGTGAGCTTGCTCAGAACAAAAGAACTGTGCTTCCTACACACACGGGGCATATCTAGTTCAACTCTGCTTAGGAAACTGACCAGAACAGTAGCTTCTCTTCAGTCCAATACACTGTACTTGCTGGGAACAGACGCGAGTGCTATTTGCACTGTGTATGGCAATGGGAGCGCAATAGTGACTCTTCTTAGCAGAAAACAACTCTTGCTCGTAGGACCAGAAACTGCATGGGATTCAACTCCGTTTAGGACTGGGAAACAAACGCTAGCTCGCCTTGCAAGAAACACACTCTGCTTTTGAGAAAACAGCACTCTTCTACTCTCCTGTGTTTCCTATAGGGCCAGAACAGTGAGCTTGCTCAGAACAAAAGAACTGTGCTTCCTACACACACGGGGCATATCTAGTTCAACTCTGCTTAGGAAACTGACCAGAACAGTAGCTTCTCTTCATTCCAATACACTGTACTTGCTGGGAACAGACGCGAGTGCTATTTGCACTGTGTATGGCAATGGGAGCGCAATAGTGACTCTTCTTAGCAGAAAACAACTCTTGCTCGTAGGACCAGAATCTGCATGGGATTCAACTCCGTTTAGGACTGGGAAACAAACGCTAGCTCGCCTTGCAAGAAACACACTCTGCTTTTGAGAAAACAGCACTCTTCTACTCTCCTGTGTTTCCTATAGGGCCAGAACAGTGAGCTTGCTCAGAACAAAAGAACTGTGCTTCCTACACACACGGGGCATATCTAGTTCAACTCTGCTTAGGAAACTGACCAGAACAGTAGCTTCTCTTCAGTCCAATACACTGTACTTGCTGGGAACAGACGCGAGTGCTATTTGCACTGTGTATGGCAATGGGAGCGCAATAGTGACTCTTCTTAGCAGAAAACAACTCTTGCTCATAGGACCAGAAACTGCATGGGATTCTACTCCGTTTAGGACTGGGAAACAAACGCTAGCTCGCCTTGCAAGAAACACACTCTGCTTTTGAGAAAACAGCACTCTTCTACTCTCCTGTGTTTCCTATAGGGCCAGAACAGTGAGCTTGCTCAGAACAAAAGAACTGTGCTTCCTACACACACGGGGCATATCTAGTTCAACTCTGCTTAGGAAACTGACAAGAACAGTAGCTTCTCTTCAGTCCAATACACTGTACTTGCTGGGAACAGACGCGAGTGCTATTTGCACTGTGTATGGCAATGGGAGCGCAATAGTGACTCTTCTTAGCAGAAAACAACTCTTGCTCGTAGGACCAGAAACTGCATGGGATTCAACTCCGTTTAGGACTGGGAAACAAACGCTAGCTCGCCTTGCAAGAAACACACTCTGCTTTTGAGAAAACAGCACTCTTCTACTCTCCTGTGTTTCCTATAGGGCCAGAACAGTGAGCTTGCTCAGAACAAAAGAACTGTGCTTCATACACACACGGGGCATATCTAGTTCAACTCTGCTTAGGAAACTGACCAGAACAGTAGCTTCTCTTCAGTCCAATACACTGTACTTGCTGGGAACAGACGCGAGTGCTATTTGCACTGTGTATGGCAATGGGAGCGCAATAGTGACTCTTCTAAGCAGAAAACAACTCTTGCTCGTAGGACCAGAAACTGCATGGGATTCAACTCCGTTTAGGACTGGGAAACAAACGCTAGCTCGCCTTGCAAGAAACACACTCTGCTTTTGAGAAAACAGCACTCTTCTACTCTCCTGTGTTTCCTATAGGGCCAGAACAGTGAGCTTGCTCAGAACAAAAGAACTGTGCTTCCTACACACACGGGGCATATCTAGTTCAACTCTGCTTAAGAAACTGACAAGAACAGTAGCTTCTCTTCAGTCCAATACACTGTACTTGCTGGGAACAGACGCGAGTGCTATTTGCACTGTGTATGGCAATGGGAGCGCAATAGTGACTCTTCTTTGCAGAAAACAACTCTTGCTCGTAGGACCAGAAACTGCATGGGATTCAACTCCGTTTAGGACTGGGAAACAAACGCTAGCTCGCCTTGCATAAACACACTCTGCTTTTGAGAAAACAGCACTCTTCTACTCTCCTGTGTTTCCTATAGGGCCAGAACAGTGAGCTTGCTCAGAACAAAAGAACTGTGCTTCCTACACACACGGGGCATATCTAGTTCAACTCTGCTTAGGAAACTGACCAGAACAGTAGCTTCTCTTCAGTCCAATACACTGTACTTGCTGGGAACAGACGCGAGTGCTATTTGCACTGTGTATGGCAATGGGAGCGCAATAGTGACTCTTCTTAGCAGAAAACAACTCTTGCTCGTAGGACCAGAAACTGCATGGGATTCAACTCCGTTTAGGACTGGGAAACAAACGCTAGCTCGCCTTGCAAGAAACACACTCTGCTTTTGAGAAAACAGCACTCTTCTACTCTCCTGTGTTTCCTATAGGGCCAGAACAGTGAGCTTGCTCAGAACCAAAGAACTGTGCTTCCTACACACACAGGGCATATCTAGTTCAACTCTGCTTAGGAAACTGACAAGAACAGTAGCTTCTCTTCAGTCCAATACACTGTACTTCCTGGGAACAGACGCGAGTGCTATTTGCACTGTGTATGGCAATGGGAGCGCAATAGTGACTCTTCTTAGCAGAAAACAACTCTTGCTCGTAGGACCAGAATCTGCATGGGATTCTACTCAATTTAGGACTGGGAAACAAACGCTAGCTTGCCTTGCAAGAAACACACTCTGCTTTTGAGAAAACAGCACTCTTCTACTCTCCTGTGTTTCCTATAGGGCCAGAACAGTGAGCTTGCTCAGAACCAAAGAACTGTGCTTCCTACACACACGGGGCATATCTAGTTCAACTCTGCTTAGGAAACTGACCAGAACAGTAGCTTCTCTTCAGTCCAATACACTGTACTTGCTGGGAACAGACGCGAGTGCTATTTGCACTGTGTATGGCAATGGGAGCGCAATAGTGACTCTTCTTAGCAGAAAACAACTCTTGCTCGAAGGACCAGAAACTGCATGGGATTCAACTCCGTTTAGGACTGGGAAACAAACGCTAGCTCGCCTTGCAAGAAACACACTCTGCTTTTGAGAAAACAGCACTCTTCTACTCTCCTGTGTTTCCTATAGGGCCAGAACAGTGAGCTTGCTCAGAACCAAAGAACTGTGCTTCCTACACACACGGGGCATATCTAGTTCAACTCTGCTTAGGAAACTGACCAGAACAGTAGCTTCTCTTCAGTCCAATACACTGTACTTGCTGGGAACAGACGCGAGTGCTATTTGCACTGTGTATGGCAATGGGAGCGCAATAGTGACTCTTCTTAGCAGAAAACAACTCTTGCTCGTAGGACCAGAAACTGCATGGGATTCAACTCCGTTTAGGACTGGGAAACAAACGCTAGCTCGCCTTGCAAGAAACACACTCTGCTTTTGAGAAAACAGCACTCTTCTACTCTCCTGTGTTTCCTATAGGGCCAGAACTGTGAGCTTGCTCAGAACAAAAGAACTGTGCTTCCTACACACACGGGGCATATCTAGTTCAACTCTGCTTAGGAAACTGACAAGAACAGTAGCTTCTCTTCAGTCCAATACACTGTACTTGCTGGGAACAGACGCGAGTGCTATTTGCACTGTGTATGGCAATGGGAGCGCAATAGTGACACTTCTTAGCAGAAAACAACTCTTGCTCGTAGGACCAGAATCTGCATGGGATTCTACTCCGTTTAGGACTGGGAAACAAACGCTAGCTCGCCTTGCAAGAAACACACTCTGCTTTTGAGAAAACAGCACTCTTCTACTCTCCTGTGTTTCCTATAGGGCCAGAACAGTGAGCTTGCTCAGAACAAAAGAACTGTGCTTCCTACACACACGGGGCATATCTAGTTCAACTCTGCTTAGGAAACTGACAAGAACAGTAGCTTCTCTTCATTCAAATACACTGTACTTGCTGGGAACAGACGCGAGTGCTATTTGCACTGTGTATGGCAATGGGAGCGCAATAGTGACTCTTATTAGCAGAAAACAACTCTTGCTCGTAGGACCAGAATCTGCATGGGATTCTACTCCGTTTAGGACTGGGAAACAAACGCTAGCTCGCCTTGCAAGAAACACACTCTGCTTTTGAGAAAACAGCACTCTTCTACTCTCCTGTGTTTCCTATAGGGCCAGAACAGTGAGCTTGCTCAGAACAAAAGAACTGTGCTTCCTACACACACGGGGCATATCTAGTTCAACTCTGCTTAGGAAACTGACCAGAACAGTAGCTTCTCTTCAGTCCAATACACTGTACTTGCTGGGAACAGACGCGAGTGCTATTTGCACTGTGTATGGCAATGGGAGCGCAATAGTGACTCTTCTTAGCAGAAAACAACTCTTGCTCGTAGGACCAGAAACTGCATGGGATTCAACTCCGTTTAGGACTGGGAAACAAACGCTAGCTCGCCTTGCAAGAAACACACTCTGCTTTTGAGAAAACAGCACTCTTCTACTCTCCTGTGTTTCCTATAGGGCCAGAACAGTGAGCTTGCTCAGAACAAAAGAACTGTGCTTCCTACACACACGGGGCATATCTAGTTCAACTCTGCTTAGGAAACTGACCAGAACAGTAGCTTCTCTTCAGTCCAATACACTGTACTTGCTGGGAACAGACGCGAGTGCTATTTGCACTGTGTATGGCAATGGGAGCGCAATAGTGACTCTTCTTAGCAGAAAACAACTCTTGCTCGTAGGACCAGAAACTGCATGGGATTCTACTCCGTTTAGGACTGGGAAACAAACGCTAGCTCGCCTTGCAAGAAACACACTCTGCTTTTGAGAAAACAGCACTCTTCTACTCTCCTGTGTTTCCTATAGGGCCAGAACAGTGAGCTTGCTCAGAACAAAAGAACTGTGCTTCCTACACACACGGGGCATATCTAGTTCAACTGTGCTTAGGAAACTGACAAGAACAGTAGCTTCTCTTCAGTCCAATACACTGTACTTGCTGGGAACAGACGCGAGTGCTATTTGCACTGTGTATGGCAATGGGAGCGCAATAGTGACTCTTCTTAGCAGAAAACAACTCTTGCTCGTAGGACCAGAATCTGCATGGGATTCAACTCCGTTTAGGACTGGGAAACAAACGCTAGCTCGCCTTGCAAGAAACACACTCTGCTTTTGAGAAAACAGCACTCTTCTACTCTCCTGTGTTTCCTATAGGACCAGAACAGTGAGCTTGCTCAGAACAAAAGAACTGTGCTTCCTACACACACGGGGCATATCTAGTTCAACTCTGCTTAGGAAACTGACCAGAACAGTAGCTTCTCTTCAGTCCAATACACTGTACTTGCTGGGAACAGACGCGAGTGCTATTTGCACTGTGTATGGCAATGGGAGCGCAATAGTGACTCTTCTAAGCAGAAAACAACTCTTGCTCGTAGGACCACAAACTGCATGGGATTCAACTCCGTTTAGGACTGGGAAACAAACGCTAGCTCGCCTTGCAAGAAACACACTCTGCTTTTGAGAAAACAGCACTCTTCTACTCTCCTGTGTTTCCTATAGGGCCAGAACAGTGAGCTTGCTCAGAACAAAAGAACTGTGCTTCCTACACACACGGGGCATATCTAGTTCAACTCTGCTTAGGAAACTGACAAGAACAGTAGCTTCTCTTCAGTCCAATACACTGTACTTGCTGGGAACAGACGCGAGTGCTATTTGCACTGTGTATGGCAATGGGAGCGCAATAGTGACTCTTCTTAGCAGAAAACAACTCTTGCTCGTAGGACCAGAAACTGCATGGGATTCAACTCCGTTTAGGACTGGGAAACAAACGCTAGCTCGCCTTGCAAGAAACACACTCTGCTTTTGAGAAAACAGCACTCTTCTACTCTCCTGTGTTTAATATAGGGCCAGAACAGTGAGCTTGCTCAGAACCAAAGAACTGTGCTTCCTACACACACGGGGCATATCTAGTTCAACTCTGCTTAAGAAACTGACAAGAACAGTAGCTTCTCTTCAGTCCAATACACTGTACTTGCTGGGAACAGACGCGAGTGCTATTTGCACTGTGTATGGCAATGGGAGCGCAATAGTGACTCTTCTTAGCAGAAAACAACTCTTGCTCGTAGGACCAGAAACTGCATGGGATTCAACTCCGTTTAGGATTGGGAAACAAACGCTAGCTCGCCTTGCATAAACACACTCTGCTTTTGAGAAAACAGCACTCTTCTACTCTCCTGTGTTTCCTATAGGGCCAGAACAGTGAGCTTGCTCAGAACCAAAGAACTGTGCTTCCTACACACACGGGGCATATCTAGTTCAACTCTGCTTAGGAAACTGACCAGAACAGTAGCTTCTCTTCAGTCCAATACACTGTACTTGCTGGGAACAGACGCGAGTGCTATTTGCACTGTGTATGGCAATGGGAGCGCAATAGTGACTCTTCTTAGCAGAAAACAACTCTTGCTCGTAGGACCAGAAACTGCATGGGATTCAACTCCGTTTAGGACTGGGAAACAAACGCTAGCTCGCCTTGCAAGAAACACACTCTGCTTTTGAGAAAACAGCACTCTTCTACTCTCCTGTGTTTCCTATAGGGCCAGAACAGTGAGCTTGCTCAGAACAAAAGAACTGTGCTTCCTACACACACGGGGCATATCTAGTTCAACTCTGCTTAGGAAACTGACCAGAACAGTAGCTTCTCTTCATTCCAATACACTGTACTTGCTGGGAACAGACGCGAGTGCTATTTGCACTGTGTATGGCAATGGGAGCGCAATAGTGACTCTTCTTAGCAGAAAACAACTCTTGCTCGTAGGACCAGAAACTGCATGGATTCAACTCCGTTTAGGATTGGGAAACAAACGCTAGCTCGCCTTGCATAAACACACTCTGCTTTTGAGAAAACAGCACTCTTCTACTCTCCTGTGTTTCCTATAGGGCCAGAACAGTGAGCTTGCTCAGAACCAAAGAACTGTGCTTCCTACACACACGGGGCATATCTAGTTCAACTCTGCTTAGGAAACTGACCAGAACAGTAGCTTCTCTTCAGTCCAATACACTGTACTTGCTGGGAACAGACGCGAGTGCTATTTGCACTGTGTATGGCAATGGGAGCGCAATAGTGACTCTTCTTAGCAGAAAACAACTCTTGCTCGTAGGACCAGAAACTGCATGAGATTCAACTCCGTTTAGGACTGGGAAACAAACGCTAGCTCGCCTTGCAAGAAACACACTCTGCTTTTGAGAAACAGCACTCTTCTACTCTCCTGTGTTTCCTATAGGGCCAGAACAGTGAGCTTGCTCAGAACAAAAGAACTGTGCTTCCTACACACACGGGGCATATCTAGTTCAACTCTGCTTAGGAAACTGACAAGAACAGTAGCTTCTCTTCAGTCCAATACACTGTACTTGCTGGGAACAGACGCGAGTGCTATTTGCACTGTGTATGGCAATGGGAGCGCAATAGTGACTCTTCTTAGCAGAAAACAACTCTTGCTCGTAGGACCAGAAACTGCATGGGATTCAACTCCGTTTAGGATTGGGAAACAAACGCTAGCTCGCCTTGCATAAACACACTCTGCTTTTGAGAAAACAGCACTCTTCTACTCTCCTGTGTTTCCTATAGGGCCAGAACAGTGAGCTTGCTCAGAACCAAAGAACTGTGCTTCCTACACACACGGGGCATATCTAGTTCAACTCTGCTTAGGAAACTGACCAGAACAGTAGCTTCTCTTCAGTCCAATACACTGTACTTGCTGGGAACAGACGCGAGTGCTATTTGCACTGTGTATGGCAATGGGAGCGCAATAGTGACTCTTCTTAGCAGAAAACAACTCTTGCTCGTAGGACCAGAAACTGCATGGGATTCAACTCCGTTTAGGACTGGGAAACAAACGCTAGCTCGCCTTGCAAGAAACACACTCTGCTTTTGAGAAAACAGCACTCTTCTACTGTCCTGTGTTTCCTATAGGGCCAGAACTGTGAGCTTGCTCAGAACCAAAGAACTGTGCTTCCTACACACACGGGGCATATCTAGTTCAACTCTGCTTAGGAAACTGACAAGAACAGTAGCTTCTCTTCAGTCCAATACACTGTACTTGCTGGGAACAGACGCGAGTGCTATTTGCACTGTGTATGGCAATGGGAGCGCAATAGTGACTCTTCTTAGCAGAAAACAACTCTTGCTCGTAGGACCAGAATCTGCATGGGATTCTACTCCGTTTAGGACTGGGAAACAAACGCTAGCTCGCCTTGCAAGAAACACACTCTGCTTTTGAGAAAACAGCACTCTTCTACTCTCCTGTGTTTCCTATAGGGCCAGAACAGTGAGCTTGCTCAGAACAAAAGAACTGTGCTTCCTACACACACGGGGCATATCTAGTTCAACTCTGCTTAGGAAACTGACAAGAACAGTAGCTTCTCTTCATTCCAATACACTGTACTTGCTGGGAACAGACGCGAGTGCTATTTGCACTGTGTATGGCAATGGGAGCGCAATAGTGACTCTTCTTAGCAGAAAACAACTCTTGCTCGTAGGACCAGAAACTGCATGGGATTCAACTCCGTTTAGGACTGGGAAACAAACGCTAGCTCGCCTTGCAAGAAACACACTCTGCTTTTGAGAAAACAGCACTCTTCTACTCTCCTGTGTTTCCTATAGGGCCAGAACAGTGAGCTTGCTCAGAACAAAAGAACTGTGCTTCCTACACACACGGGGCATATCTAGTTCAACTCTGCTTAGGAAACTGACCAGAACAGTAGCTTCTCTTCAGTCCAATACACTGTACTTGCTGGGAACAGACGCGAGTGCTATTTGCACTGTGTATGGCAATGGGAGCGCAATAGTGACTCTTCTTAGCAGAAAACAACTCTTGCTCGTAGGACCAGAAACTGCATGGGATTCAACTCCGTTTAGGACTGGGAAACAAACGCTAGCTCGCCTTGCAAGAAACACACTCTGCTTTTGAGAAAACAGCACTCTTCTACTCTCCTGTGTTTCCTATAGGGCCAGAACAGTGAGCTTGCTCAGAACCAAAGAACTGTGCTTCCTACACACACGGGGCATATCTAGTTCAACTCTGCTTAGGAAACTGACCAGAACAGTAGCTTCTCTTCAGTCCAATACACTGTACTTGCTGGGAACAGACGCGAGTGCTATTTGCACTGTGTATGGCAATGGGAGCGCAATAGTGACTCTTCTTAGCAGAAAACAACTCTTGCTCGTAGGACCAGAATCTGCATGGGATTCAACTCCGTTTAGGACTGGGAAACAAACGCTAGCTCGCCTTGCAAGAAACACACTCTGCTTTTGAGAAAACAGCACTCTTCTACTCTCCTGTGTTTTCCTATAGGGCCAGAACAGTGAGCTTGCCTCAGAACCAAAGAACTGTGCTTCCTACACACACGGGGCATATCTAGTTCAACTCTGCTTAGGAAACTGACCAGAACAGTAGCTTCTCTTCAGTCCAATACACTGTACTTGCTGGAAACAGACGCGAGTGCTATTTGCACTGTGTATGGTAATGGGAGCGCAATAGTGACTCTTCTAAGCAGAAAACAACTCTTGCTCGTAGGACCACAAACTGCATGGGATTCAACTCCGTTGTAGTGACTGGGAAACAAACGCTAGCTCGCCTTGCCAAGAAACACACTCTGCTTTTGAGAAAACAGCACTCTTCTACTCTCCTGTGTTTCCTATAGGACCAGAACAGTGAGCTTGCTCAGAACAAAAGAACTGTGCTTCCTACACACACGGATATATCTAGTTCAACTCTGCTTAGGAAACTGACAAGAACAGTAGCTTCTCTTCAGTCCAATACACTGTACTTGCTGGGAACAGACGCGAGTGCTATTTGCACTGTGTATGGCAATGGGAGCGCAATAGTGACTCTTCTTAGCAGAAAACAACTCTTGCTCGTAGGACAGAAACTGCATGGGATTCAACTCCGTTTAGGACTGGGAAACAAATGCTAGCTCGCCTTGCAAGAAACACACTCTGCTTTTGAGGAAAACAGCACTCTTCTACTCTCCTGTGTTTTCCTATAGGGCCAGAACAGTGAGCTTGCTCAGAACAAAAGAACTGTGCTTCCCTACACACACGGGGCATATCTAGTTCAACTCTGCTTAGGAAACTGACCAGAACAGTAGCTTCTCTTCAGTCCAATACACTGTACTTGCTGGGAACAGACGCGAGTGCTATTTGCACTGTGTATGGCAATGGGGAGCGCAATAGTGACTCTTCTTAGCAGAAAACAACTCTTGCTCGTAGGACCAGAAACTGCATGGGATTCAACTCCGTTTAGGATTGGGAAACAAACGCTAGCTCGCCTTGCATAAACACACTCTGCTTTTTGAGAAAACAGCACTCTTCTACTCTCCTGTGTTTCCTATAGGGCCAGAACAGTGAGCTTGCTCAGAACCAAAGAACTGTGCTTCCTACACACACGGGGCATATCTAGTTCAACTCTGCTTAGGAAACTGACCAGAACAGTAGCTTCTCTTCAGTCCAATACACTGTACTTGCTGGGAACAGACGCGAGTGCTATTTGCACTGTGTATGGCAATGGGAGCGCAATAGTGACTCTTCTTAGCAGAAAACAACTCTTGCTCGTAAGGACCAGAAACTGCATGGGATTCAACTCCGTTTAGGACTGGGAAACAAACGCTAGCTCGCCTTGCAAGAAACACACTCTGCTTTTGAGAAAACAGCACTCTTCTACTCTCCTGTGTTTCCTATAGGGCCAGAACTGTGAGCTTGCTCAGGAACCAAAGAACTGTGCTTCTACACACACGGGGCATATCTAGTTCAACTCTGCTTAGGAAACTGACAAGAACAGTAGCTTCTCTTCAGTCCAATACACTGTACTTGCTGGGAACAGACGCAAGTGCTATTTGCACTGTGTATGGCAATGGGAGCGCAATAGTGACTCTTCTTAGCAGAAAACAACTCTTGCTCGTAGGACCAGAAACTGCATGGGATTCAACTCCGTTTAGGACTGGGAAACAAACGCTAGCTCGCCTTGCAAGAAACACACTCTGCTTTTGAGAAAACAGCACTCTTCTACTCTCCTGTGTTTCCTATAGGGCCAGAACAGTGAGCTTGCTCAGAACAAAAGAACTGTGCTTCCTACACACACGGGGCATATCTAGTTCAACTCTGCTTAGGAAACTGACCAGAACAGTAGCTTCTCTTCAGTCCAATACACTGTACTTGCTGGGAACAGACGCGAGTGCTATTTGCACTGTGTATGGCAATGGAGCGCAATAGTGACTCATTCTAATCAGAAAACAACTCTTGCTCGTAGGACCAGAAACTCCATGGGATTCAACTCCGTTTAGGACTGGAAACAAACGCTAGCTCGCCTTGCAAGAAACACACTCTGCTTTTGAGAAAACAGCACTCTTCTACTCTCCTGTGTTTCCTATAGGGCCAGAACAGTGAGCTTGCTCAGAACAAAAGAACTGTGCTTCCTACACACACGGGGCATATCTAGTTCAACTCTGCTTAAGAAACTGACCAGAACAGTAGCTTCTCTTCAGTCCAATACACTGTACTTGCTGGGAACAGACGCGAGTGCTATTTGCACTGTGTATGGCAATGGGAGCGCAATAGTGACTCTTCTTAGCAGAAAACAACTCTTGCTCGTAGGACCAGAAACTGCATGGGATTCTACTCCGTTGAGGACTGGGAAACAAACGCTAGCTCGCCTTGCAAGAAACACACTCTGCTTTTGAGAAAACAGCACTCTTCTACTCTCCTGTGTTTCCTATAGGGCCAGAACAGTGAGCTTGCTCAGAACAAAAGAACTGTGCTTCCTACACACACGGGGCATATCTAGTTCAACTCTGCTTAGGAAACTGACAAGAACAGTAGCTTCTCTTCAGTCCAATACACTGTACTTGCTGGGAACAGACGCGAGTGCTATTTGCACTGTGTATGGCAATGGGAGCGCAATAGTGACTCTTCTTAGCAGAAAACAACTCTTGCTCGTAGGACCAGAATCTGCATGGGATTCAACTCCGTTTAGGACTGGGAAACAAACGCTAGCTCGCCTTGCAAGAAACACACTCTGCTTTTGAGAAAACAGCACTCTTCTACTCTCCTGTGTTTCCTATAGGGCCAGAACAGTGAGCTTGCTCAGAACAAAAGAACTGTGCTTCCTACACACACGGGGCATATCTAGTTCAACTCTGCTTAGGAAACTGACCAGAACAGGAGCTTCTCTTCAGTCCAATACACTGTACTTGCTGGGAACAGACGCGAGTGCTATTTGCACTGTGTATGGCAATGGGAGCGCAATTAGTGACTCTTCTAAGCAGAAAACAACTCTTGCTCGTAGGACCAGAATCTGCATGGGATTCAACTCCGTTTAGGACTGGGAAACAAACGCTAGCTCGCCTTTCAAGAAACACACTCTGCTTTTGAGAAAACAGCACTCTTCTACTCTCCTGTGTTTCCTATAGGGCCAGAACAGTGAGCTTGCTCAGAACAAAACAACTGTGCTTCCTACACACACGGGGCATATCTAGTTCAACTCTGCTTAGGAAACTGACCAGAACAGTAGCTTCTCTTCAGTCCAATACACTGTACTTGCTGGGAACAGACGCGAGTGCTATTTGCACTGTGTATGGCAATGGGAGCGCAATTAGTGACTCTTCTAAGCAGAAAACAACTCTTGCTCGTAGGACCAGAAACTGCATGGGATTCAACTCCGTTTAGGACTGGGAAACAAACGCTAGCTCGCCTTGCAAGAAACACACTCTGCTTTTGAGAAAACAGCACTCTTCTACTCTCCTGTGTTTCCTATAGGGCCAGAACAGTGAGCTTGCTCAGAACAAAAGAACTGTGCTTCCTACACACACGGGGCATATCTAGTTCAACTCTGCTTAGGAAACTGACCAGAACAGTAGCTTCTCTTCAGTCCAATACACTGTACTTGCTGGGAACAGACGCGAGTGCTATTTGCACTGTGTATGGCAATGGGAGCGCAATAGTGACTCTTCTTAGCAGAAAACAACTCTTGCTCGTAGGACCAGAAACTGCATGGGATTCAACTCCGTTTAGGACTGGGAAACAAACGCTAGCTCGCCTTGCAAGAAACACACTCTGCTTTTGAGAAAACAGCACTCTTCTACTCTCCTGTGTTTCCTATAGGGCCAGAACAGTGAGCTTGCTCAGAACAAAACAACTGTGCTTCCGACACACACGGGGCATATCTAGTTCAACTCTGCTTAGGAAACTGACCAGAACAGTAGCTTCTCTTCAGTCCAATACACTGTACTTGCTGGGAACAGACGCGAGTGCTATTTGCACTGTGTATGGCAATGGGAGCGCAATAGTGACTCTTCTTAGCAGAAAACAACTCTTGCTCGTAGGAAAAGAATCTGCATGGGATTCAACTCCGTTTAGGACTGGGAAACAAACGCTAGCTCGCCTTGCAAGAAACACACTCTGCTTTTGAGAAAACAGCACTCTTCTACTCTCCTGTGTTTCCTATAGGGCCAGAACAGTGAGCTTGCTCAGAACAAAAGAACTGTGCTTCCTACACACACGGGGCATATCTAGTTCAACTCTGCTTAGGAAACTGACCAGAACAGTAGCTTCTCTTCAGTCCAATACACTGTACTTGCTGGGAACAGACGCGAGTGCTATTTGCACTGTGTATGGCAATGGGAGCGCAATTAGTGACTCTTCTTAGCAGAAAACAACTCTTGCTCGTAGGACCAGAAACTGCATGGGATTCAACTCCGTTTAGGACTGGGAAACAAACGCTAGCTCGCCTTGCAAGAAACACACTCTGCTTTTGAGAAAACAGCACTCTTATACACTCCTGTGTTTCCTATAGGGCCAGAACAGTGAGCTTGCTCAGAACAAAAGAACTGTGCTTCCTACACACACGGGGCATATCTAGTTCAACTCTGCTTAGGAAACTGACCAGAACAGTAGCTTCTCTTCAGTCCAATACACTGTACTTGCTGGGAACAGACGCGAGTGCTATTTGCACTGTGTATGGCAATGGGAGCGCAATAGTGACTCTTCTTAGCAGAAAACAACTCTTGCTCGTAGGACCAGAAACTGCATGGGATTCAACTCCGTTTAGGACTGGGAAACAAACGCTAGCTCGCCTTGCAAGAAACACACTCTGCTTTTGAGAAAACAGCACTCTTCTACTCTCCTGTGTTTCCTATAGGGCCAGAACAGTGAGCTTGCTCAGAACAAAAGAACTGTGCTTCCTATACACACGGGGCATATCTAGTTCAACTCTGCTTAGGAAACTGACCAGAACAGTAGCTTCTCTTCAGTCCAATACACTGTACTTGCTGGGAACAGACGCGAGTGCTATTTGCACTGTGTATGGCAATGGGAGCGCAATAGTGACTCTTCTTAGCAGAAAACAACTCTTGCTCGTAGGAAAAGAATCTGCATGGGATTCAACTCCGTTTAGGACTGGGAAACAAACGCTAGCTCGCCTTGCAAGAAACACACTCTGCTTTTGAGAAAACAGCACTCTTCTACTCTCCTGTGTTTCCTATAGGGCCAGAACAGTGAGCTTGCTCAGAACAAAACAACTGTGCTTCCTACACACACGGGGCATATCTAGTTCAACTCTGCTTAGGAAACTGACCAGAACAGTAGCTTCTCTTCAGTCCAATACACTGTACTTGCTGGGAACAGACGCGAGTGCTATTTGCACTGTGTATGGCAATGGGAGCGCAATAGTGACTCTTCTTAGCAGAAAACAACTCTTGCTCGTAGGACCAGAAACTGCATGGGATTCAACTTCGTTTAGGACTGGGAAACAAACGCTAGCTCGCCTTGCAAGAAACACACTCTGCTTTTGAGAAAACAGCACTCTTCTACTCTCCTGTGTTTCCTATAGGGCCAGAACAGTGAGCTTGCTCAGAACAAAAGAACTGTGCTTCCTATACACACGGGGCATATCTAGTTCAACTCTGCTTAGGAAACTGACCAGAACAGTAGCTTCTCTTCAGTCCAATACACTGTACTTGCTGGGAACAGACGCGAGTGCTATTTGCACTGTGTATGGCAATGGGAGCGCAATAGTGACTCTTCTTAGCAGAAAACAACTCTTGCTCGTAGGACCAGAAACTGCATGGGATTCAACTCCGTTTAGGACTGGGAAACAAACGCTAGCTCGCCTTGCAAGAAACACACTCTGCTTTTGAGAAAACAGCACTCTTCTACTCTCCTGTGTTTCCTATAGGGCCAGAACAGTGAGCTTGCTCAGAACAAAAGAACTGTGCTTCCTACACACACGGGGCATATCTAGTTCAACTCTGCTTAGGAAACTGACCAGAACAGTAGCTTCTCTTCAGTCCAATACACTGTACTTGCTGGGAACAGACGCGAGTGCTATTTGCACTGTGTATGGCAATGGGAGCGCAATAGTGACTCTTCTTAGCAGAAAACAACTCTTGCTCGTAGGAAAAGAATCTGCATGGGATTCAACTCCGTTTAGGACTGGGAAACAAACGCTAGCTCGCCTTGCAAGAAACACACTCTGCTTTTGAGAAAACAGCACTCTTCTACTCTCCTGTGTTTCCTATAGGGCCAGAACAGTGAGCTTGCTCAGAACCAAAGAACTGTGCTTCCTACACACACGGGGCATATCTAGTTCAACTCTGCTTAGGAAACTGACCAGAACAGTAGCTTCTCTTCAGTCCAATACACTGTACTTGCTGGGAACAGACGCGAGTGCTATTTGCACTGTGTATGGCAATGGGAGCGCAATAGTGACTCTTCTTAGCAGAAAACAACTCTTGCTCTTAGGACCAGAAACTGCATGGGATTCTACTCCGTTTAGGACTGGGAAACAAACGCTAGCTCGCCTTGCAAGAAACACACTCTGCTTTTGAGAAAACAGCACTCTTCTACTCTCCTGTGTTTCCTATAGGGCCAGAACAGTGAGCTTGCTCAGAACAAAACAACTGTGCTTCCTACACACACGGGGCATATCTAGTTCAACTCTGCTTAGGAAACTGACCAGAACAGTAGCTTCTCTTCAGTCCAATACACTGTACTTGCTGGGAACAGACGCGAGTGCTATTTGCACTGTGTATGGCAATGGGAGCGCAATAGTGACTCTTCTTAGCAGAAAACAACTCTTCCTCGTAGGACCAGAATCTGCATGGGATTCAACTCCGTTTAGGACTGGGAAACAAACGCTAGCTCGCCTTTCAAGAAACACACTCTGCTTTTGAGAAAACAGCACTCTTCTACTCTCCTGTGTTTCCTATAGGGCCAGAACAGTGAGCTTGCTCAGAACAAAAGAACTGTGCTTCCTACACACGGGGCATATCTAGTTCAACTCTGCTTAGGAAACTGACCAGAACAGTAGCTTCTCTTCAGTCCAATACACTGTACTTGCTGGGAACAGACGCGAGTGCTATTTGCACTGTGTATGGCAATGGGAGCGCAATAGTGACTCTTCTTAGCAGAAAACAACTCTTGCTCGTAGGACCAGAATCTGCATGGGATTCAACTCCGTTTAGGACTGGGAAACAAACGCTAGCTCGCCTTTCAAGAAACACACTCTGCTTTTGAGAAAACAGCACTCTTCTACTCTCCTGTGTTTCCTATAGGGCCAGAACAGTGAGCTTGCTCAGAACAAAACAACTGTGCTTCCTACACACACGGGGCATATCTAGTTCAACTCTGCTTAGGAAACTGACCAGAACAGTAGCTTCTCTTCAGTCCAATACACTGTACTTGCTGGGAACAGACGCGAGTGCTATATGCACTGTGTATGGCAATGGGAGCGCAATTAGTGACTCTTCTAAGCAGAAAACAACTCTTGCTCGTAGGACCAGAAACTGCATGGGATTCAACTCCGTTTAGGACTGGGAAACAAACGCTAGCTCGCCTTGCAAGAAACACACTCTGCTTTTGAGAAAACAGCACTCTTCTACTCTCCTGTGTTTCCTATAGGGCCAGAACAGTGAGCTTGCTCAGAACAAAAGAACTGTGCTTCCTACACACACGGGGCATATCTAGTTCAACTCTGCTTAGGAAACTGACCAGAACAGTAGCTTCTCTTCAGTCCAATACACTGTACTTGCTGGGAACAGACGCGAGTGCTATTTGCACTGTGTATGGCAATGGGAGCGCAATAGTGACTCTTCTTAGCAGAAAACAACTCTTGCTCGTAGGACCAGAAACTGCATGGGATTCAACTCCGTTTAGGACTGGGAAACAAACGCTAGCTCGCCTTGCAAGAAACACACTCTGCTTTTGAGAAAACAGCACTCTTCTACTCTCCTGTGTTTCCTATAGGGCCAGAACAGTGAGCTTGCTCAGAACAAAAGAACTGTGCTTCCTACACACACGGGGCATATCTAGTTCAACTCTGCTTAGGAAACTGACCAGAACAGTAGCTTCTCTTCAGTCCAATACACTGTACTTGCTGGGAACAGACGCGAGTGCTATTTGCACTGTGTATGGCAATGGGAGCGCAATAGTGACTCTTCTTAGCAGAAAACAACTCTTGCTCGTAGGAAAAGAATCTGCATGGGATTCAACTCCGTTTAGGACTGGGAAACAAACGCTAGCTCGCCTTGCAAGAAACACACTCTGCTTTTGAGAAAACAGCACTCTTCTACTCTCCTGTGTTTCCTATAGGGCCAGAACAGTGAGCTTGCTCAGAACAAAAGAACTGTGCTTCCTACACACACGCGGCATATCTAGTTCAACTCTGCTTAGGAAACTGACCAGAACAGTAGCTTCTCTTCAGTCCAATACACTGTACTTGCTGGGAACAGACGCGAGTGCTATTTGCACTGTGTATGGCAATGGGAGCGCAATAGTGACTCTTATTAGCAGAAAACAACTCTTGCTCGTAGGAAAAGAATCTGCATGGGATTCAACTCCGTTTAGGACTGGGAAACAAACGCTAGCTCGCCTTGCAAGAAACACACTCTGCTTTTGAGAAAACAGCACTCTTCTACTCTCCTGTGTTTCCTATAGGGCCAGAACAGTGAGCTTGCTCAGAACAAAAGAACTGTGCTTCCTATACACACGGGGCATATCTAGTTCAACTCTGCTTAGGAAACTGACCAGAACAGTAGCTTCTCTTCAGTCCAATACACTGTACTTGCTGGGAACAGACGCGAGTGCTATTTGCACTGTGTATGGCAATGGGAGCGCAATAGTGACTCTTCTTAGCAGAAAACAACTCTTGCTCGTAGGACCAGAAACTGCATGGGATTCAACTCCGTTTAGGACTGGGAAACAAACGCTAGCTCGCCTTGCAAGAAACACACTCTGCTTTTGAGAAAACAGCACTCTTCTACTCTCCTGTGTTTCCTATAGGGCCAGAACAGTGAGCTTGCTCAGAACAAAAGAACTGTGCTTCCTACACACACGGGGCATATCTAGTTCAACTCTGCTTAGGAAACTGACCAGAACAGTAGCTTCTCTTCAGTCCAATACACTGTACTTGCTGGGAACAGACGCGAGTGCTATTTGCACTGTGTATGGCAATGGGAGCGCAATAGTGACTCTTCTTAGCAGAAAACAACTCTTGCTCGTAGGAAAAGAATCTGCATGGGATTCAACTCCGTTTAGGACTGGGAAACAAACGCTAGCTCGCCTTGCAAGAAACACTCTGCTTTTGAGAAAACAGCACTCTTCTACTCTCCTGTGTTTCCTATAGGGCCAGAACAGTGAGCTTGCTCAGAACAAAAGAACTGTGCTTCCTACACACACGGGGCATATCTAGTTCAACTCTGCTTAGGAAACTGACCAGAACAGTAGCTTCTCTTCAGTCCAATACACTGTACTTGCTGGGAACAGACGCGAGTGCTATTTGCACTGTGTATGGCAATGGGAGCGCAATAGTGACTCTTCTTAGCAGAAAACAACTCTTGCTCGTAGGAAAAGAATCTGCATGGGATTCAACTCCGTTTAGGACTGGGAAACAAACGCTAGCTCGCCTTGCAAGAAACACACTCTGCTTTTGAGAAAACAGCACTCTTCTACTCTCCTGTGTTTCCTATAGGGCCAGAACAGTGAGCTTGCTCAGAACAAAAGAACTGTGCTTCCTATACACACGGGGCATATCTAGTTCAACTCTGCTTAGGAAACTGACCAGAACAGTAGCTTCTCTTCAGTCCAATACACTGTACTTGCTGGGAACAGACGCGAGTGCTATTTGCACTGTGTATGGCAATGGGAGCGCAATAGTGACTCTTCTTAGCAGAAAACAACTCTTGCTCGTAGGACCAGAAACTGCATGGGATTCAACTCCGTTTAGGACTGGGAAACAAACGCTAGCTCGCCTTGCAAGAAACACACTCTGCTTTTGAGAAAACAGCACTCTTCTACTCTCCTGTGTTTCCTATAGGGCCAGAACAGTGAGCTTGCTCAGAACAAAAGAACTGTGCTTCCTACACACACGGGGCATATCTAGTTCAACTCTGCTTAGGAAACTGACCAGAACAGTAGCTTCTCTTCAGTCCAATACACTGTACTTGCTGGGAACAGACGCGAGTGCTATTTGCACTGTGTATGGCAATGGGAGCGCAATAGTGACTCTTCTTAGCAGAAAACAACTCTTGCTCGTAGGAAAAGAATCTGCATGGGATTCAACTCCGTTTAGGACTGGGAAACAAACGCTAGCTCGCCTTGCAAGAAACACTCTGCTTTTGAGAAAACAGCACTCTTCTACTCTCCTGTGTTTCCTATAGGGCCAGAACAGTGAGCTTGCTCAGAACCAAAGAACTGTGCTTCCTACACACACGGGGCATATCTAGTTCAACTCTGCTTAGGAAACTGACCAGAACAGTAGCTTCTCTTCAGTCCAATACACTGTACTTGCTGGGAACAGACGCGAGTGCTATTTGCACTGTGTATGGCAATGGGAGCGCAATAGTGACTCTTCTTAGCAGAAAACAACTCTTGCTCTTAGGACCAGAAACTGCATGGGATTCTACTCCGTTTAGGACTGGGAAACAAACGCTAGCTCGCCTTGCAAGAAACACACTCTGCTTTTGAGAAAACAGCACTCTTCTACTCTCCTGTGTTTCCTATAGGGCCAGAACAGTGAGCTTGCTCAGAACAAAACAACTGTGCTTCCTACACACACGGGGCATATCTAGTTCAACTCTGCTTAGGAAACTGACCAGAACAGTAGCTTCTCTTCAGTCCAATACACTGTACTTGCTGGGAACAGACGCGAGTGCTATTTGCACTGTGTATGGCAATGGGAGCGCAATAGTGACTCTTCTTAGCAGAAAACAACTCTTGCTCGTAGGACCAGAAACTGCATGGGATTCAACTCCGTTTAGGACTGGGAAACAAACGCTAGCTCGCCTTGCAAGAAACACACTCTGCTTTTGAGAAAACAGCACTCTTCTACTCTCCTGTGTTTCCTATAGGGCCAGAACAGTGAGCTTGCTCAGAACAAAAGAACTGTGCTTCCTACACACACGGGGCATATCTAGTTCAACTCTGCTTAGGAAACTGACCAGAACAGTAGCTTCTTTTCAGTCCAATACACTGTACTTGCTGGGAACAGACGCGAGTGCTATTTGCACTGTGTATGGCAATGGGAGCGCAATAGTGACTCTTCTTAGCAGAAAACAACTCTTGCTCGTAGGACCAGAATCTGCATGGGATTCAACTCCGTTTAGGACTGGGAAACAAACGCTAGCTCGCCTTTCAAGAAACACACTCTGCTTTTGAGAAAACAGCACTCTTCTACTCTCCTGTGTTTCCTATAGGGCCAGAACAGTGAGCTTGCTCAGAACAAAACAACTGTGCTTCCTACACACACGGGGCATATCTAGTTCAACTCTGCTTAGGAAACTGACCAGAACAGTAGCTTCTCTTCAGTCCAATACACTGTACTTGCTGGGAACAGACGCGAGTGCTATATGCACTGTGTATGGCAATGGGAGCGCAATTAGTGACTCTTCTAAGCAGAAAACAACTCTTGCTCGTAGGACCAGAAACTGCATGGGATTCAACTCCGTTTAGGACTGGGAAACAAACGCTAGCTCGCCTTGCAAGAAACACACTCTGCTTTTGAGAAAACAGCACTCTTCTACTCTCCTGTGTTTCCTATAGGGCCAGAACAGTGAGCTTGCTCAAAACAAAAGAACTGTGCTTCCTACACACACGGGGCATATCTAGTTCAACTCTGCTTAGGAAACTGACCAGAACAGTAGCTTCTCTTCAGTCCAATACACTGTACTTGCTGGGAACAGACGCGAGTGCTATTTGCACTGTGTATGGCAATGGGAGCGCAATAGTGACTCTTCTTAGCAGAAAACAACTCTTGCTCGTAGGACCAGAAACTGCATGGGATTCAACTCCGTTTAGGACTGGGAAACAAACGCTAGTTCGCCTTGCAAGAAACACACTCTGCTTTTGAGAAAACAGCACTCTTCTACTCTCCTGTGTTTCCTATAGGGCCAGAACAGTGAGCTTGCTCAGAACAAAAGAACTGTGCTTCCTACACACACGGGGCATATCTAGTTCAACTCTGCTTAGGAAACTGACCAGAACAGTAGCTTCTCTTCAGTCCAATACACTGTACTTGCTGGGAACAGACGCGAGTGCTATTTGCACTGTGTATGGCAATGGGAGCGCAATAGTGACTCTTCTTAGCAGAAAACAACTCTTGCTCGTAGGACCAGAAACTGCATGGGATTCAACTCCGTTTAGGACTGGGAAACAAACGCTAGCTCGCCTTGCAAGAAACACACTCTGCTTTTGAGAAAACAGCACTCTTCTACTCTCCTGTGTTTCCTATAGGGCCAGAACAGTGAGCTTGCTCAGAACAAAAGAACTGTGCTTCCTACACACACGGGGCATATCTAGTTCAACTCTGCTTAGGAAACTGACCAGAACAGTAGCTTCTCTTCAGTCCAATACACTGTACTTGCTGGGAACAGACGCGAGTGCTATTTGCACTGTGTATGGCAATGGGAGCGCAATAGTGACTCTTCTTAGCAGAAAACAACTCTTGCTCGTAGGAAAAGAATCTGCATGGGATTCAACTCCGTTTAGGACTGGGAAACAAACGCTAGCTCGCCTTGCAAGAAACACACTCTGCTTTTGAGAAAACAGCACTCTTCTACTCTCCTGTGTTTCCTATAGGGCCAGAACAGTGAGCTTGCTCAGAACAAAAGAACTGTGCTTCCTACACACACGCGGCATATCTAGTTCAACTCTGCTTAGGAAACTGACCAGAACAGTAGCTTCTCTTCAGTCCAATACACTGTACTTGCTGGGAACAGACGCGAGTGCTATTTGCACTGTGTATGGCAATGGGAGCGCAATAGTGACTCTTCTTAGCAGAAAACAACTCTTGCTCGTAGGAAAAGAATCTGCATGGGATTCAACTCCGTTTAGGACTGGGAAACAAACGCTAGCTCGCCTTGCAAGAAACACACTCTGCTTTTGAGAAAACAGCACTCTTCTACTCTCCTGTGTTTCCTATAGGGCCAGAACAGTGAGCTTGCTCAGAACAAAAGAACTGTGCTTCCTATACACACGGGGCATATCTAGTTCAACTCTGCTTAGGAAACTGACCAGAACAGTAGCTTCTCTTCAGTCCAATACACTGTACTTGCTGGGAACAGACGCGAGTGCTATTTGCACTGTGTATGGCAATGGGAGCGCAATAGTGACTCTTCTTAGCAGAAAACAACTCTTGCTCGTAGGACCAGAAACTGCATGGGATTCAACTCCGTTTAGGACTGGGAAACAAACGCTAGCTCGCCTTGCAAGAAACACACTCTGCTTTTGAGAAAACAGCACTCTTCTACTCTCCTGTGTTTCCTATAGGGCCAGAACAGTGAGCTTGCTCAGAACAAAAGAACTGTGCTTCCTACACACACGGGGCATATCTAGTTCAACTCTGCTTAGGAAACTGACCAGAACAGTAGCTTCTCTTCAGTCCAATACACTGTACTTGCTGGGAACAGACGCGAGTGCTATTTGCACTGTGTATGGCAATGGGAGCGCAATAGTGACTCTTCTTAGCAGAAAACAACTCTTGCTCGTAGGAAAAGAATCTGCATGGGATTCAACTCCGTTTAGGACTGGGAAACAAACGCTAGCTCGCCTTGCAAGAAACACACTCTGCTTTTGAGAAAACAGCACTCTTCTACTCTCCTGTGTTTCCTATAGGGCCAGAACAGTGAGCTTGCTCAGAACAAAACAACTGTGCTTCCTACACACACGGGGCATATCTAGTTCAACTCTGCTTAGGAAACTGACCAGAACAGTAGCTTCTCTTCAGTCCAATACACTGTACTTGCTGGGAACAGACGCGAGTGCTATTTGCACTGTGTATGGCAATGGGAGCGCAATAGTGACTCTTCTTAGCAGAAAACAACTCTTGCTCGTAGGACCAGAAACTGCATGGGATTCAACTCCGTTTAGGACTGGGAAACAAACGCTAGCTCGCCTTGCAAGAAACACACTCTGCTTTTGAGAAAACAGCACTCTTCTACTCTCCTGTGTTTCCTATAGGGCCAGAACAGTGAGCTTGCTCAGAACAAAACAACTGTGCTTCCTACACACACGGGGCATATCTAGTTCAACTCTGCTTAGGAAACTGACCAGAACAGTAGCTTCTTTTCAGTCCAATACACTGTACTTGCTGGGAACAGACGCGAGTGCTATTTGCACTGTGTATGGCAATGGGAGCGCAATAGTGACTCTTCTTAGCAGAAAACAACTCTTGCTCGTAGGACCAGAAACTGCATGGGATTCAACTCCGTTTAGGACTGGGAAACAAACGCTAGCTCGCCTTGCAAGAAACACACTCTGCTTTTGAGAAAACAGCACTCTTCTACTCTCCTGTGTTTCCTATAGGGCCAGAACAGTGAGCTTGCTCAGAACAAAAGAACTGTGCTTCCTACACACACGGGGCATATCTAGTTCAACTCTGCTTAGGAAACTGACCAGAACAGTAGCTTCTCTTCAGTCCAATACACTGTACTTGCTGGGAACAGACGCGAGTGCTATTTGCACTGTGTATGGCAATGGGAGCGCAATAGTGACTCTTCTTAGCAGAAAACAACTCTTGCTCGTAGGAAAAGAATCTGCATGGGATTCAACTCCGTTTAGGACTGGGAAACAAACGCTAGCTCGCCTTGCAAGAAACACACTCTGCTTTTGAGAAAACAGCACTCTTCTACTCTCCTGTGTTTCCTATAGGGCCAGAACTGTGAGCTTGCTCAGAACCAAAGAACTGTGCTTCCTACACACACGGGGCATATCTAGTTCAACTCTGCTTAGGAAACTGACAAGAACAGTAGCTTCTCTTCAGTCCAATACACTGTACTTGCTGGGAACAGACGCGAGTGCTATTTGCACTGTGTATGGCAATGGGAGCGCAATAGTGACTCTTCTTAGCAGAAAACAACTCTTGCTCGTAGGACCAGAAACTGCATGGGATTCAACTCCGTTTAGGACTGGGAAACAAACGCTAGCTCGCCTTGCAAGAAACACACTCTGCTTTTGAGAAAACAGCACTCTTCTACTCTCCTGTGTTTCCTACAGGGCCAGAACAGTGAGCTTGCTCAGAACAAAAGAACTGTGCTTCCTACACACACGGGGCATATCTAGTTCAACTCTGCTTAGGAAACTGACCAGAACAGTAGCTTCTCTTCAGTCCAATACACTGTACTTGCTGGGAACAGACGCGAGTGCTATTTGCACTGTGTATGGCAATGGGAGCGCAATAGTGACTCTTCTTAGCAGAAAACAACTCTTGCTCGTAGGACCAGAAACTGCATGGGATTCAACTCCGTTTAGGACTGGGAAACAAACGCTAGCTCGCCTTGCAAGAAACACACTCTGCTTTTGAGAAAACAGCACTCTTCTACTCTCCTGTGTTTCCTATAGGGCCAGAACAGTGAGCTTGCTCAGAACAAAAGAACTGTGCTTCCTACACACACGGGGCATATCTAGTTCAACTCTGCTTAGGAAACTGACCAGAACAGTAGCTTCTCTTCAGTCCAATACACTGTACTTGCTGGGAACAGACGCGAGTGCTATTTGCACTGTGTATGGCAATGGGAGCGCAATAGTGACTCTTCTTAGCAGAAAACAACTCTTGCTCGTAGGAAAAGAATCTGCATGGGATTCAACTCCGTTTAGGACTGGGAAAAAAACGCTAGCTCGCCTTGCAAGAAACACACTCTGCTTTTGAGAAAACAGCACTCTTCTACTCTCCTGTGTTTCCTATAGGGCCAGAACAGTGAGCTTGCTCAGAACCAAAGAACTGTGCTTCCTACACACACGGGGCATATCTAGTTCAACTCTGCTTAGGAAACTGACCAGAACAGTAGCTTCTCTTCAGTCCAATACACTGTACTTGCTGGGAACAGACGCGAGTGCTATTTGCACTGTGTATGGCAATGGGAGCGCAATAGTGACTCTTCTTAGCAGAAAACAACTCTTGCTCTTAGGACCAGAAACTGCATGGGATTCAACTCCGTTTAGGACTGGGAAACAAACGCTAGCTCGCCTTGCAAGAAACACACTCTGCTTTTGAGAAAACAGCACTCTTCTACTCTCCTGTGTTTCCTATAGGGCCAGAACAGTGAGCTTGCTCAGAACAAAACAACTGTGCTTCCTACACACACGGGGCATATCTAGTTCAACTCTGCTTAGGAAACTGACCAGAACAGTAGCTTCTCTTCAGTCCAATACACTGTACTTGCTGGGAACAGACGCGAGTGCTATTTGCACTGTGTATGGCAATGGGAGCGCAGTAGTGACTCTTCTTAGCAGAAAACAACTCTTGCTCGTAGGACCAGAAACTGCATGGGATTCAACTCCGTTTAGGACTGGGAAACAAACGCTAGCTCGCCTTGCAAGAAACACACTCTGCTTTTGAGAAAACAGCACTCTTCTACTCTCCTGTGTTTCCTATAGGGCCAGAACAGTGAGCTTGCTCAGAACAAAAGAACTGTGCTTCCTACACACACGGGGCATATCTAGTTCAACTCTGCTTAGGAAACTGACAAGAACAGTAGCTTCTCTTCAGTCCAATACACTGTACTTGCTGGGAACAGACGCGAGTGCTATTTGCACTGTGTATGGCAATGGGAGCGCAATAGTGACTCTTCTTAGCACAAAACAACTCTTGCTCGTAGGACCAGAAACTGCATGGGATTCTACTCCGTTGAGGACTGGGAAACAAACGCTAGCTCGCCTTGCAAGAAACACACTCTGCTTTTGAGAAAACAGCACTCTTCTACTCTCCTGTGTTTCCTATAGGGCCAGAACAGTGAGCTTGCTCAGAACAAAAGAACTGTGCTTCCTACACACACGGGGCATATCTAGTTCAACTCTGCTTAGGAAACTGACAAGAACAGTAGCTTCTCTTCAGTCCAATACACTGTACTTGCTGGGAACAGACGCGAGTGCTATTTGCACTGTGTATGGCAATGGGAGCGCAATAGTGACTCTTCTTAGCAGAAAACAACTCTTGCTCGTAGGACCAGAATCTGCATGGGATTCAACTCCGTTTAGGACTGGGAAACAAACGCTAGTTCGCCTTGCAAGAAACACACTCTGCTTTTGAGAAAACAGCACTCTTCTACTCTCCTGTGTTTCCTATAGGGCCAGAACAGTGAGCTTGCTCAGAACAAAAGAACTGGGCTTCCTACACACACGGGGCATATCTAGTTCAACTCTGCTTAGGAAACTGACCAGAACAGTAGCTTCTCTTCAGTCCAATACACTGTACTTGCTGGGAACAGACGCGAGTGCTATTTGCACTGTGTATGGCAATGGGAGCGCAATAGTGACTCTTCTTAGCAGAAAACAACTCTTGCTCGTAGGACCAGAAACTGCATGGGATTCAACTCCGTTTAGGACTGGGAAACAAACGCTAGCTCGCCTTGCAAGAAACACACTCTGCTTTTGAGAAAACAGCACTCTTCTACTCTCCTGTGTTTCCTATAGGGCCAGAACAGTGAGCTTGCTCAGAACAAAAGAACTGTGCTTCCTACACACACGGGGCATATCTAGTTCAACTCTGCTTAGGAAACTGACAAGAACAGTAGCTTCTCTTCAGTCCAATACACTGTACTTGCTGGGAACAGACGCGAGTGCTATTTACACTGTGTATGGCAATGGGAGCGCAATAGTGACTCTTCTTAGCAGAAAACAACTCTTGCTCTTAGGACCAGAAACTGCATGGGATTCAACTCCGTTTAGGACTGGGAAACAAACGCTAGCTCGCCTTGCAAGAAACACACTCTGCTTTTGAGAAAACAGCACTCTTCTACTCTCCTGTGTTTCCTATAGGGCCAGAACAGTGAGCTTGCTCAGAACAAAAGAACTGTGCTTCCTACACACACGGGGCATATCTAGTTCAACTCTGCTTAGGAAACTGACCAGAACAGTAGCTTCTCTTCAGTCCAATACACTGTACTTGCTGGGAACAGACGCGAGTGCTATTTGCACTGTGTATGGCAATGGGAGCGCAATAGTGACTCTTCTTAGCAGAAAACAACTCTTCCTCGTAGGACCAGAATCTGCATGGGATTCAACTCCGTTTAGGACTGGGAAACAAACGCTAGCTCGCCTTGCAAGAAACACACTCTGCTTTTGAGAAAACAGCACTCTTCTACTCTCCTGTGTTTCCTATAGGGCCAGAACAGTGAGCTTGCTCAGAACAAAACAACTGTGCTTCCTACACACACGGGGCATATCTAGTTCAACTCTGCTTAGGAAACTGACCAGAACAGTAGCTTCTCTTCAGTCCAATACACTGTACTTGCTGGGAACAGACGCGAGTGCTATTTGCACTGTGTATGGCAATGGGAGCGCAATTAGTGACTCTTCTAAGCAGAAAACAACTCTTGCTCGTAGGACCAGAAACTGCATGGGATTCAACTCCGTTTAGGACTGGGAAACAAACGCTAGCTCGCCTTGCAAGAAACACACTCTGCTTTTGAGAAAACAGCACTCTTCTACTCTCCTGTGTTTCCTATAGGGCCAGAACAGTGAGCTTGCTCAGAACAAAAGAACTGTGCTTCCTACACACACGGGGCATATCTAGTTCAACTCTGCTTAGGAAACTGACAAGAACAGTAGCTTCTCTTCAGTCCAATACACTGTACTTGCTGGGAACAGACGCGAGTGCTATTTGCACTGTGTATGGCAATGGGAGCGCAATAGTGACTCTTCTTAGCAGAAAACAACTCTTGCTCGTAGGACCAAAAACTGCATGGGATTCAACTCCGTTTAGGACTGGGAAACAAACGCTAGTTCGCCTTGCAAGAAACACACTCTGCTTTTGAGAAAACAGCACTCTTCTACTCTCCTGTGTTTCCTATAGGGCCAGAACAGTGAGCTTGCTCAGAACAAAAGAACTGTGCTTCCTACACACACGGGGCATATCTAGTTCAACTCTGCTTAGGAAACTGACCAGAACAGTAGCTTCTCTTCAGTCCAATACACTGTACTTGCTGGGAACAGACGCGAGTGCTATTTGCACTGTGTATGGCAATGGGAGCGCAATAGTGACTCTTCTTAGCAGAAAACAACTCTTGCTCGTAGGACCAGAAACTGCATGGGATTCAACTCCGTTTAGGACTGGGAAACAAACGCTAGCTCGCCTTGCAAGAAACACACTCTGCTTTTGAGAAAACAGCACTCTTCTACTCTCCTGTGTTTCCTATAGGGCCAGAACAGTGAGCTTGCTCAGAACAAAACAACTGTGCTTCCTACACACACGGGGCATATCTAGTTCAACTCTGCTTAGGAAACTGACCAGAACAGTAGCTTCTCTTCAGTCCAATACACTGTACTTGCTGGGAACAGACGCGAGTGCTATTTGCACTGTGTATGGCAATGGGAGCGCAATAGTGACTCTTCTTAGCAGAAAACAACTCTTGCTCGTAGGAAAAGAATCTGCATGGGATTCAACTCCGTTTAGGACTGGGAAACAAACGCTAGCTCGCCTTGCAAGAAACACACTCTGCTTTTGAGAAAACAGCACTCTTCTACTCTCCTGTGTTTCCTATAGGGCCAGAACAGTGAGCTTGCTCAGAACAAAAGAACTGTGCTTCCTACACACACGGGGCATATCTAGTTCAACTCTGCTTAGGAAACTGACCAGAACAGTAGCTTCTCTTCAGTCCAATACACTGTACTTGCTGGGAACAGACGCGAGTGCTATTTGCACTGTGTATGGCAATGGGAGCGCAATAGTGACTCTTCTTAGCAGAAAACAACTCTTGCTCGTAGGACCAGAAACTGCATGGGATTCAACTCCGTTTAGGACTGGGAAACAAACGCTAGCTCGCCTTGCAAGAAACACACTCTGCTTTTGAGAAAACAGCACTCTTCTACTCTCCTGTGTTTCCTATAGGGCCAGAACAGTGAGCTTGCTCAGAACAAAACAACTGTGCTTCCTACACACACGGGGCATATCTAGTTCAACTCTGCTTAGGAAACTGACCAGAACAGTAGCTTCTCTTCAGTCCAATACACTGTACTTGCTGGGAACAGACGCGAGTGCTATTTGCACTGTGTATGGCAATGGGAGCGCAATAGTGACTCTTCTTAGCAGAAAACAACTCTTGCTCGTAGGACCAGAAACTGCATGGGATTCAACTCCGTTTAGGACTGGGAAACAAACGCTAGCTCGCCTTGCAAGAAACACACTCTGCTTTTGAGAAAACAGCACTCTTCTACTCTCCTGTGTTTCCTATAGGGCCAGAACAGTGAGCTTGCTCAGAACAAAAGAACTGTGCTTCCTATACACACGGGGCATATCTAGTTCAACTCTGCTTAGGAAACTGACCAGAACAGTAGCTTCTCTTCAGTCCAATACACTGTACTTGCTGGGAACAGACGCGAGTGCTATTTGGACTGTGTATGGCAATGGGAGCGCAATAGTGACTCTTCTTAGCAGAAAACAACTCTTGCTCGTAGGACCAGAAACTGCATGGGATTCAACTCCGTTTAGGACTGGGAAACAAACGCTAGCTCGCCTTGCAAGAAACACACTCTGCTTTTGAGAAAACAGCACTCTTCTACTCTCCTGTGTTTCCTATAGGGCCAGAACAGTGAGCTTGCTCAGAACAAAAGAACTGTGCTTCCTACACACACGGGGCATATCTAGTTCAACTCTGCTTAGGAAACTGACCAGAACAGTAGCTTCTCTTCAGTCCAATACACTGTACTTGCTGGGAACAGACGCGAGTGCTATTTGCACTGTGTATGGCAATGGGAGCGCAATAGTGACTCTTCTTAGCAGAAAACAACTCTTGCTCTTAGGACCAGAAACTGCATGGGATTCAACTCCGTTTAGGACTGGGAAACAAACGCTAGCTCGCCTTGCAAGAAACACACTCTGCTTTTGAGAAAACAGCACTCTTCTACTCTCCTGTGTTTCCTATAGGGCCAGAACAGTGAGCTTGCTCAGAACCAAAGAACTGTGCTTCCTACACACACGGGGCATATCTAGTTCAACTCTGCTTAGGAAACTGACAAGAACAGTAGCTTCTCTTCAGTCCAATACACTGTACTTGCTGGGAACAGACGCGAGTGCTATTTGCACTGTGTAAGGCAATGGGAGCGCAATAGTGACTCTTCTTAGCAGAAAACAACTCTTGCTCTTAGGACCAGAAACTGCATGGGATTCTACTCCGTTTAGGACTGGGAAACAAACGCTAGCTCGCCTTGCAAGAAACACACTCTGCTTTTGAGAAAACAGCACTCTTCTACTCTCCTGTGTTTCCTATAGGGCCAGAACAGTGAGCTTGCTCAGAACAAAACAACTGTGCTTCCTACACACACGGGGCATATCTAGTTCAACTCTGCTTAGGAAACTGACCAGAACAGTAGCTTCTCTTCAGTCCAATACACTGTACTTGCTGGGAACAGACGCGAGTGCTATTTGCACTGTGTATGGCAATGGGAGCGCAATAGTGACTCTTCTTAGCAGAAAACAACTCTTGCTCGTAGGAAAAGAATCTGCATGGGATTCAACTCCGTTTAGGACTGGGAAACAAACGCTAGCTCGCCTTGCAAGAAACACACTCTGCTTTTGAGAAAACAGCACTCTTCTACTCTCCTGTGTTTCCTATAGGGCCAGAACAGTGAGCTTGCTCAGAACAAAAGAACTGTGCTTCCTACACACACGGGGCATATCTAGTTCAACTCTGCTTAGGAAACTGACCAGAACAGTAGCTTCTCTTCAGTCCAATACACTGTACTTGCTGGGAACAGACGCGAGTGCTATTTGCACTGTGTATGGCAATGGGAGCGCAATTAGTGACTCTTCTTAGCAGAAAACAACTCTTGCTCGTAGGACCAGAAACTGCATGGGATTCAACTCCGTTTAGGACTGGGAAACAAACGCTAGCTCGCCTTGCAAGAAACACACTCTGCTTTTGAGAAAACAGCACTCTTCTACTCTCCTGTGTTTCCTATAGGGCCAGAACAGTGAGCTTGCTCAGAACAAAACAACTGTGCTTCCTACACACACGGGGCATATCTAGTTCAACTCTGCTTAGGAAACTGACCAGAACAGTAGCTTCTCTTCAGTCCAATACACTGTACTTGCTGGGAACAGACGCGAGTGCTATTTGCACTGTGTATGGCAATGGGAGCGCAATAGTGACTCTTCTTAGCAGAAAACAACTCTTGCTCGTAGGAAAAGAATCTGCATGGGATTCAACTCCGTTTAGGACTGGGAAACAAACGCTAGCTCGCCTTGCAAGAAACACACTCTGCTTTTGAGAAAACAGCACTCTTCTACTCTCCTGTGTTTCCTATAGGGCCAGAACAGTGAGCTTGCTCAGAACAAAACAACTGTGCTTCCTACACACACGGGGCATATCTAGTTCAACTCTGCTTAGGAAACTGACCAGAACAGTAGCTTCTCTTCAGTCCAATACACTGTACTTGCTGGGAACAGACGCGAGTGCTATTTGCACTGTGTATGGCAATGGGAGCGCAATAGTGACTCTTCTTAGCAGAAAACAACTCTTGCTCGTAGGACCAGAATCTGCATGGGATTCAACTCCGTTTAGGACTGGGAAACAAACGCTAGCTCGCCTTGCAAGAAACACACTCTGCTTTTGAGAAAACAGCACTCTTCTACTCTCCTGTGATTCCTATAGGGCCAGAACAGTGAGCTTGCTCAGAACAAAAGAACTGTGCTTCCTACACACACGGGGCATATCTAGTTCAACTCTGCTTAGGAAACTGACCAGAACAGTAGCTTCTCTTCAGTCCAATACACTGTACTTGCTGGGAACAGACGCGAGTGCTATTTGCACTGTGTATGGCAATGGGAGCGCAATAGTGACTCTTCTTAGCAGAAAAACAACTCTTGCTCGTAGGACCAGAAACTGCATGGGATTCAACTCCGTTTAGGACTGGGAAACAAACGCTAGCTCGCCTTGCAAGAAACACACTCTGCTTTGAGAAAACAGCACTCTTCTACTCTCCTGTGTTTCCTATAGGGCCAGAACAGTGAGCTTGCTCAGAACAAAAGAACTGTGCTTCCTACACACACGGGGCATATCTAGTTCAACTCTGCTTAGGAAACTGACCAGAACAGTAGCTTCTCTTCAGTCCAATACACTGTACTTGCTGGGAACAGACGCGAGTGCTATTTGCACTGTGTATGGCAATGGGAGCGCAATAGTGACTCTTCTTAGCAGAAAACAACTCTTGCTCGTAGGACCAGAAACTGCATGGGATTCAACTCCGTTTAGGACTGGGAAACAAACGCTAGCTCGCCTTGCAAGAAACACACTCTGCTTTTGAGAAAACAGCACTCTTCTACTCTCCTGTGTTTCCTATAGGGCCAGAACAGTGAGCTTGCTCAGAACAAAAGAACTGTGCTTCCTACACACACGGGGCATATCTAGTTCAACTCTGCTTAGGAAACTGACCAGAACAGTAGCTTCTCTTCAGTCCAATACACTGTACTTGCTGGGAACAGACGCGAGTGCTATTTGCACTGTGTATGGCAATGGGAGCGCAATAGTGACTCTTCTTAGCAGAAAACAACTCTTGCTCGTAGGACCAGAAACTGCATGGGATTCAACTCCGTTTAGGACTGGGAAACAAACGCTAGCTCGCCTTGCAAGAAACACACTCTGCTTTTGAGAAAACAGCACTCTTCTACTCTCCTGTGTTTCCTATAGGGCCAGAACAGTGAGCTTGCTCAGAACAAAACAACTGTGCTTCCTACACACACGGGGCATATCTAGTTCAACTCTGCTTAGGAAACTGACCAGAACAGTAGCTTCTCTTCAGTCCAATACACTGTACTTGCTGGGAACAGACGCGAGTGCTATTTGCACTGTGTATGGCAATGGGAAGCGCAATAGTGACTCTTCTTAGCAGAAAACAACTCTTGCTCGTAGGAAAAGAATCTGCATGGGATTCAACTCCGTTTAGGACTGGGAAACAAACGCTAGCTCGCCTTGCAAGAAACACACTCTGCTTTTGAGAAAACAGCACTCTTCTACTCTCCTGTGTTTCCTTTAGGCCAGAACAGTGAGCTTGCTCAGAACAAAACAACTGTGCTTCCTACACACACGGGGCATATCTAGTTCAACTCTGCTTAGGAAACTGACCAGAACAGTAGCTTCTCTTCAGTCCAATACACTGTACTTGCTGGGAACAGACGCGAGTGCTATTTGCACTGTGTATGGCAATGGGAGCGCAATAGTGACTCTTCTTAGCAGAAAACAACTCTTGCTCGTAGGACCAGAATCTGCATGGGATTCAACTCCGTTTAGGACTGGGAAACAAACGCTAGCTCGCCTTGCAAGAAACACACTCTGCTTTTGAGAAAACAGCACTCTTCTACTCTCCTGTGTTTCCTATAGGGCCAGAACAGTGAGCTTGCTCAGAACAAAAGAACTGTGCTTCCTACACACACGGGGCATATCTAGTTCAACTCTGCTTAGGAAACTGACAAGAACAGTAGCTTCTCTTCAGTCCAATACACTGTACTTGCTGGGAACAGACGCGAGTGCTATTTGCACTGTGTATGGCAATGGGAGCGCAATAGTGGACTCTTCTTAGCAGAAAACAACTCTTGCTCGTAGGACCAGAAACTGCATGGGATTCAACTCCGTTTAGGACTGGGAAACAAACGCTAGCTCGCCTTGCAAGAAACACACTCTGCTTTTGAGAAAACAGCACTCTTCTACTCTCCTGTGTTTCCTATAGGGCCAGAACAGTGAGCTTGCTCAGAACAAAAGAACTGTGCTTCCTACACACACGGGGCATATCTAGTTCAATTCTGCTTAGGAAACTGACCAGAACAGTAGCTTCTCTTCAGTCCAATACACTGTACTTGCTGGGAACAGACGCGAGTGCTATTTGCACTGTGTATGGCAATGGGAGCGCAATAGTGACTCTTCTTAGCAGAAAACAACTCTTGCTCGTAGGACCAGAAACTGCATGGGATTCAACTCCGTTTAGGACTGGGAAACAAACGCTAGCTCGCCTTGCAAGAAACACACTCTGCTTTTGAGAAAACAGCACTCTTCTACTCTCCTGTGTTTCCTATAGGGCCAGAACAGTGAGCTTGCTCAGAACAAAAGAACTGTGCTTCCTACACACACGGGGCATATCTAGTTCAACTCTGCTTAGGAAACTGACCAGAACAGTAGCTTCTCTTCAGTCCAATACACTGTACTTGCTGGGAACAGACGCGAGTGCTATTTGCACTGTGTATGGCAATGGGAGCGCAATAGTGACTCTTCTTAGCAGAAAACAACTCTTGCTCTTAGGACCAGAAACTGCATGGGATTCAACTCCGTTTAGGACTGGGAAACAAACGCTAGCTCGCCTTGCAAGAAACACACTCTGCTTTTGAGAAAACAGCACTCTTCTACTCTCCTGTGTTTCCTATAGGGCCAGAACAGTGAGCTTGCTCAGAACAAAAGAACTGTGCTTCCTACACACACGGGGCATATCTAGTTCAACTCTGCTTAGGAAACTGACCAGAACAGTAGCTTCTCTTCAGTCCAATACACTGTACTTGCTGGGAACAGACGCGAGTGCTATTTGCACTGTGTATGGCAATGGGAGCGCAATAGTGACTCTTCTTAGCAGAAAACAACTCTTCCTCGTAGGACCAGAATCTGCATGGGATTCAACTCCGTTTAGGACTGGGAAACAAACGCTAGCTCGCCTTGCAAGAAACACACTCTGCTTTTGAGAAAACAGCACTCTTCTACTCTCCTGTGTTTCCTATAGGGCCAGAACAGTGAGCTTGCTCAGAACAAAACAACTGTGCTTCCTACACACACGGGGCATATCTAGTTCAACTCTGCTTAGGAAACTGACCAGAACAGTAGCTTCTCTTCAGTCCAATACACTGTACTTGCTGGGAACAGACGCGAGTGCTATTTGCACTGTGTATGGCAATGGGGAGCGCAATTAGTGACTCTTCTAAGCAGAAAACAACTCTTGCTCGTAGGACCAGAAACTACATGGGATTCAACTCCGTTTAGGACTGGGAAACAAACGCTAGCTCGCCTTGCAAGAAACACACTCTGCTTTTGAGAAAACAGCACTCTTCTACTCTCCTGTGTTTCCTATAGGGCCAGAACAGTGAGCTTGCTCAGAACAAAAGAACTGTGCTTCCTACACACACGGGGCATATCTAGTTCAACTCTGCTTAGGAAACTGACAAGAACAGTAGCTTCTCTTCAGTCCAATACACTGTACTTGCTGGGAACAGACGCGAGTGCTATTTGCACTGTGTATGGCAATGGGAGCGCAATAGTGACTCTTCTTAGCAGAAAACAACTCTTGCTCGTAGGACCAAAAACTGCATGGGATTCAACTCCGTTTAGGACTGGGAAACAAACGCTAGTTCGCCTTGCAAGAAACACACTCTGCTTTTGAGAAAACAGCACTCTTCTACTCTCCTGTGTTTCCTATAGGGCCAGAACAGTGAGCTTGCTCAGACAAAAGAACTGTGCTTCCTACACACACGGGGCATATCTAGTTCAACTCTGCTTAGGAAACTGACCAGAACAGTAGCTTCTCTTCAGTCCAATACACTGTACTTGCTGGGAACAGACGCGAGTGCTATTTGCACTGTGTATGGCAATGGGAGCGCAATAGTGACTCTTCTTAGCAGAAAACAACTCTTGCTCGTAGGACCAGAAACTGCATGGGATTCAACTCCGTTTAGGACTGGGAAACAAACGCTAGCTCGCCTTGCAAGAAACACACTCTGCTTTTGAGAAAACAGCACTCTTCTACTCTCCTGTGTTTCCTATAGGGCCAGAACAGTGAGCTTGCTCAGAACAAAACAACTGTGCTTCCTACACACACGGGGCATATCTAGTTCAACTCTGCTTAGGAAACTGACCAGAACAGTAGCTTCTCTTCAGTCCAATACACTGTACTTGCTGGGAACAGACGCGAGTGCTATTTGCACTGTGTATGGCAATGGGAGCGCAATAGTGACTCTTCTTAGCAGAAAACAACTCTTGCTCGTAGGAAAAGAATCTGCATGGGATTCAACTCCGTTTAGGACTGGGAAACAAACGCTAGCTCGCCTTGCAAGAAACACACTCTGCTTTTGAGAAAACAGCACTCTTCTACTCTCCTGTGTTTCCTATAGGGCCAGAACAGTGAGCTTGCTCAGAACAAAAGAACTGTGCTTCCTACACACACGGGGCATATCTAGTTCAACTCTGCTTAGGAAACTGACCAGAACAGTAGATTCTCTTCAGTCCAATACACTGTACTTGCTGGGAACAGACGCGAGTGCTATTTGCACTGTGTATGGCAATGGGAGCGCAATAGTGACTCTTCTTAGCAGAAAACAACTCTTGCTCGTAGGACCAGAAACTGCATGGGATTCAACTCCGTTTAGGACTGGGAAACAAACGCTAGCTCGCCTTGCAAGAAACACACTCTGCTTTTGAGAAAACAGCACTCTTCTACTCTCCTGTGTTTCCTATAGGGCCAGAACAGTGAGCTTGCTCAGAACAAAACAACTGTGCTTCCTACACACACGGGGCATATCTAGTTCAACTCTGCTTAGGAAACTGACCAGAACAGTAGCTTCTCTTCAGTCCAATACACTGTACTTGCTGGGAACAGACGCGAGTGCTATTTGCACTGTGTATGGCAATGGGAGCGCAATAGTGACTCTTCTTAGCAGAAAACAACTCTTGCTCGTAGGAAAAGAATCTGCATGGGATTCAACTCCGTTTAGGACTGGGAAACAAACGCTAGCTCGCCTTGCAAGAAACACACTCTGCTTTTGAGAAAACAGCACTCTTCTACTCTCCTGTGTTTCCTATAGGGCCAGAACAGTGAGCTTGCTCAGAACAAAAGAACTGTGCTTCCTACACACACGGGGCATATCTAGTTCAACTCTGCTTAGGAAACTGACCAGAACAGTAGCTTCTCTTCAGTCCAATACACTGTACTTGCTGGGAACAGACGCGAGTGCTATTTGCACTGTGTATGGCAATGGGAGCACAATTAGTGACTCTTCTTAGCAGAAAACAACTCTTGCTCGTAGGACCAGAAACTGCATGGGATTCAACTCCGTTTAGGACTGGGAAACAAACGCTAGCTCGCCTTGCAAGAAACACACTCTGCTTTTGAGAAAACAGCACTCTTCTACACTCCTGTGTTTCCTATAGGGCCAGAACAGTGAGCTTGCTCAGAACAAAAGAACTGTGCTTCCTACACACACGGGGCATATCTAGTTCAACTCTGCTTAGGAAACTGACCAGAACAGTAGCTTCTCTTCAGTCCAATACACTGTACTTGCTGGGAACAGACGCGAGTGCTATTTGCACTGTGTATGGCAATGGGAGCGCAATAGTGACTCT
>NW_026737293.1:0-44988 GCF_949786415.1 Peromyscus eremicus | reverse complement strand
CATATCTAGTTCAACTCTGCTTAGAAAATTGACAAGAACAGTATATCCTATTCAGTCCAATACACTGTACTTGCTTGGAACAGACGCGAGTGCTATTTGCACTGTGTATGGCAATTGGAGCGCAATAGTGACTCTTCTTACCAGCGAACAAATCTACTCGTAGGACCAGAAAGTGTATGTGATTCAACTCCATTTAGGACTGGGAAACAAACGTTAGCTCGCCTTACAAGAAACACCACTCTGCTTTTGAGAAAAGAGTAACTCTTCTACTCTACTGTGTTTTCTATAGGGCCAGAAGAGTGAGCTTGCTCAGAACAAAAGAACTGTGCTTCCTACACACACGGGCCATATCTAGTTCAACTCTGCTTAGGAACCTGACAAGAACAGTAGCTCCTCTTCAGTCCAATACACTGTATTTGCTGGGAGCAGACGCGAGTGCTATTTTGCACTTGTGTATGGCAATGGGAGCGCAAATAGTTGACTCTTCTTACCAGAAAACAACTCTTGCTCATAGGAACAGAAACGGCATGTGATTAAACTCCATTTAGGACTGGTAAACAAAGGCTAGCTCACCTTACAAGAAACATACTCTTCTTTTGAGAAAAGAGCACTCTTCTACTCTACTGTGTTTCCAATGGGGTCCAAACAGTGAGCTTGCTCAGAACAAAAGAACTGTGCTTCCTACACACAGGGGTCATATCTAGTTCAAACTCTGTGTAGGAAACTGACAAGAACAGTAGATCCTCCTCAGTCCAATACAATGTACATGCTGGGAAACATAGGCCAGTGCTATTTGCCCTGTGTATGACAATGGAGTCCAAATTGACTCTTCTTACCAGAAAAACAACTCTTGCTGGTAGGACCAGAAACTGCATGTGAATCAACTCCATTTATGACTGGGAAACAAACGTTAGCTCACCTTACAGGAAACACACTCTGCTTTTGAGAAAAGAGTACTCTTCTACTTTACTGTGTTTCCTATGGGTTCCGCACAGTGACCTTGCTCAGAAAAAAAAGAACTGTGCTTCCTACAAACACGGGCCATATCTAGTTCAACTCTGCTTTTGAAACTGACAAGAACAGTAGCTCCTCTTCAGTCTCAATACACTGTACATGCTGGGAGCAGACACGAGTGTTAGTTTCATTGTGTATGGCAATGGGAGCTCAAAAGTGACTCTTCTTACCAGAAAACAAATTCTTGTTCTTAGGACCAGAAACTGCATGTGATTCAACTCCATTTAGGACTGGAAAACAAACGCTAGCTCGCCTTAGAAGAAACACACTCTGCTTTTGAGAAAAGAGCACTCTTCTACTCTACTGTGTTTCCTAGGGCCAGAACAGTGAGCTTTGCTCAGAACAAAAGAACTGTGCTTTCTACACACACGGGCCACATCTAGTTCAACTCTCCTTAGGAAACTGACAAGAACAGTAGATCCTCTTCAGTCCAATACACTGTACATGCTCGGAAACAAGACCGCCCAGTGCCTATTTGCCCTGTGTATGACACTGGGAGCACAATAGTGACTCTTCGTACCAGAAAACAACTCTTGCTTGTAGGACCAGAAACTGCATGTGATTCAACTCCGTTTAGGTCTGGGAAACAAATGCTAGCTCGCCTTAAAGGAAACACACTCGGCTTTTGAGAAAAGAGCATAGTTCTACTCTACTGTGTTTCCTATGGGGTTCGAACAGTGAGCTTGCTCAGAACAAAAGAACTGTGCTTCCTAAACACAGGGGCCATATCTAGGTTAAACTCTGCTTAGGAAACTGACAAGAACAGTATCTCCTCTTCAGTCCAATACACTGTACTTTTTTGGAACAGATGCGATTACTATTTGCACTATTTATGGCAATGGGAGTACAATAGTGACTCTTCTTACCAGAAAACAACTCTTGTTCGTAGGACCAGAAACTGCATGTGTTTCAACTCCCATTTAGGACTACAAAAAAACGGTAGCTCACATTACAAGAAACACACAATGCTTTTGAGAAAAGAGTACTCTTCTACTCTACTGTGTTTTCCTATAGGGCCAGAACAGTGAGCTTGTTCAGAACAAAAGAACTGTACTTCCTACACACACGGGCCATATCAAGTTCAACTCTGCTTAGGAAACTGACAAGAACAGTAGCTCCTTTTCTGTCCAATACACTGTACTTGCTGGGAACAGAAGCGAGTGCTATTTGCACTGTGTATGGCAATGGGAGCGCAAGAGTGAATCTTCTTACAGAAAACAAATCTACTCGTAGGACCAGAAACTGTATGTGATTCAACTCCATTTAGGACTGGGAAACAAATGCTAGCTCACGTTACAAGTAACACACTCTGCTTTTGAGAAAAGAGAACTCTTCTACTCTACTGTGTTTCCTATAGGGCCAGAACAGTGAGCTTTCTCAGAACAAAAGAACTGTGCTTCCCTACACACACGGGCCAGATCTAGTTCAACTCTGCTTAGGGAAACTGACAAGAACAGTAGCTCCTCTTCAGTCCATCACACTGTACTTGCTGGGAGCAGACGCGAGTGCTATTTTCACTGTGTATGGCAATGGTGGTGCAATAGTACCTCTTCTTACCAGAAAACAACTCTTGCTCGTAGGAACCAGAAACTGTATGGGATTCAACTCTGTTTCTGACTGGGAAACAAACACTAGGCTAGCCTTACAAGAAACACACTCTGCTTTTGAGAAGAGAGCACTCTTCTACTGTACTGTGTTTCCGATGGGGTCCGAACAGTGAGCCTTGCTCAGAACAAAAGAACTGTGCTTCCTACACACACACTGGCCATATCTAGTTCAACTCTGCTTAGGAAACTGACAAGAACAGTAGCTCCTCTTCAGTCCACTACACTGTACTTGATTGGAACAGACACAAGGGCTATTTGCACTGTGTATGGCAATGGGAGCGCAATAGTGACTCTTCTTACCCAGAAAACAAATCTACTCCTAGGACCAGAAACTGCATGTGATTCAACTCCATTTAGGACTGGGAAACAAACGTTAGCTCTCGCCTTACAAGAAACACACTCTGCTTTTGAGAAAAGAGTACTCTTCTACTCTACTGTGTTTTCCTATGGGGTCCGAACAGTGAGCTTGCTCAGAACAAAAGAACTGTGCTTCCTACACACACGGGCCATATCTAGTTCAACTCTGCTTAGGAAACTGACAAGAACAGTAGCTCCTCTTCAGGTCCATTACACTGTATTTGCTGGGAGCAGACGCGAGTGCTAGTTGCACTGTGTATGACATTGGGAGCACAATAGAAATTCTACTTACCAGAAAACAACTCTTGCTTGTAGGTCCAGAAATTGCATGTGATTCAACTCCCATTTAGGACTGGGATTCAAACCGCTACCCTTGCCTTACAAGAAACACAATCTGCTTTTGAGAAAAGAGCACTCTACTACTCTACTGTTGTTTAATATAAGGCCAGAACAGTGAGCTTGCTCAGAACAAAAGAACTGTGCTTCCTACACACACGGGCCATATCTAGTTCAACTCTGCTTAGGAAACTGAACAAGAACAGTAGCTCCTCTTCAGTACAATACACTGACTTGCTGGGAACAGAATCGAGTGCTATTTGCTCTGTGTATGGCAATGGGAGCGTAATATTGACTCTTCTTACCAGAAAACCAACTCTTGCTCGTAGGAAAAGAAACTGCATGGGATTCAACTCCATTTAGGACTGGGAAACAAAGGTTAGCTCGCCTTACAAGAAACACACACTCTGCTTTTGAGAAGAGAGCACTCTTCTACTCTACTGTGTCTTCCCATGGTGTCCCGAACAGTGAGCTTGCTCAGAACAAAAGAACTGTGATTCCCCTACACACACCAGCCCATATCTAGTTCAACTCTGCTTAGGAAACTGACAAGAACAAAAGCTACTCTTCTGTCCAATACACTGTACTTGCTGGGAACAGACGTGAGTGCTATTTGCACCTGTGTATTCCAATGGATAGCACAATAATGACTCTTCTTACCAGAAAACAAACTCCTCTGCTCGTACTACCAGAAACTGCATGTGATTCAACTCCATTTAGGACTGGGAAAAAATGCTAGCTCACCTTACCAAGAAATACACTCTGCTTTTGAGAAAAGAGCACTCTTCTACTCTACCATGTTTTCTATGGGATCTGAACAGTGAGCTTGCTCAGAACAAAAGTACTGAGCTTCCTACACACACGGGCCATATCTATTTCAACTCTGCTTAGGAAACTGAAAAAAACCGGTAGATCCTCTTCAGTCCCAATACACTGTACATGCTGGGAAGAGACGCCAGTGCTATTTGCCCTGCATATGACAAAGGGAACACAGTACTGACTCTTCCTTACCAGAAAACAACTCTTGCTAGTAGGGACCAGAAACTGCATGGGATTCAACTCCATTTAGGACTGGGAAAAAACGCTAGCTCGCCTTACAAGAAACACACTCTGTTTTTGAGAAAAGAGCACTCTTCTACTCTACTGCTGTTTTCCTATAGGGCCAGAATAGTGATCATGCTCAGAAAAAAAGAACTATGCTTCCTACACCCACTGGCCATATCTAGTTCAACTCTGCTTAGAAAACTGACAAGAACAGTATATCCTATTCAGTCCAATACATTGTACTTGCTTGGAACAGACTCCGAGTGCTATTTGCACTGTGTATGGCAATGGGAGCGCAATAGTGACTCTTCTTACCAGAAAACAACTCTTGCTCATAGGAACAGAAACGGCATGTGATTCAACTCCATTTAGGACTGGGAAACAAAGGCCCCCTAGCTTCACCTTACAAGAAACACACTCTGCTTTTGAGAAAAGAGCAAATCTCACTACTCTACCTGTCTGCTGTTTTTCCTATTGGGCCCCCAGAAGTGCCTGAGCTTGAGTCACCCCCCCCCAAAGAACTCCCCCAAACAAATAAAAACTGGGGGTTTTGGGGGGCTTCCTACACACACGGGCCATATCTAGTTCAACTCTGCTTAGGAAACTGACAAGAATAGTAGCTCCTCTTCAGTCCAATACACTGTATTTGATTGGAACAGACACAAGTGCTATTTGTACTGTGTATGGCAATGGGAGCACAATAGTGACTCTTCTTACCAGAAAACAACTCTTCTTGTAGGACCAGAAACTGCATGTGATTCAACTCCATTTAGGACTGGGAAACAAACGCTAGCTTGCCTTACAAGAAACACACTCTGCTTTTGAGAAAAGAGCACTCTTCTACTCTACTGTGTTTCCCATGGGTCTGAACAGTGAGCTTGCTCAGAACCAAAGAAGTGTGCTTCCATACAACACACCGGCCGTATCTAGTTCAACTCTGCTTAGGAAACTGACAAGAACAGTAGCTCCTCTTCTGTCCAATACACTGTACTTCCTGGGAACAGACGTGAGTGCTATTTGCACTGTGTATGGCAATGGTAGCACAATAGAGACTCTTCTTACAAGAAAACAAATCTTTCTCGTAGGACAAGAAACTGCATGTGATTCAACTCCATTTAGGACTAGGAAAAAACGCTAGCTCGCCTTACAAGGAACACACTCTGATTTTGAGAAAAGAGGACTCTTCTACTCCACTGTGTTTCATATAGGGCCCAGAACAGTGAGCTTTTTCAGAACAAAAGAACTGTGCTTCCTACACACACGGGCCATATCTAGTTAAACTCTGCTTAGGAAAACTGACAAGAACAGTATCTCCTCTTCAGTCCAATACACTGTACTTTGTTATGGAACAGATGCGAGTACTATTTGCACTATTTATGGCAATGGGAGTACAATAGTGAGTCTTCTTACCAGAAAACCACTCTTGTTCGTAGGACCAGAAACTGCATGTGTTTCAACTCCATTTAGGGACTACGAAAAAACGGTAGCTCGCATTACAAGAAACACACTATGCTTTTGAGAAAAGAGTACTCTTCTACTCTACTGTGTTTCCTATAGGGCCAGAACAGTGAGCTTGTTCAGAACAAAAGAACTGTGCTTCCTACACACACGGGCCATATCAAGTTCACTCTGCTTAGGAAACTGACAAGAACAGTAGCTCCTTTTCTGTCCAATACACTGTACTTGCTGGGAACAGAAGCGAGTGCTATTTGCACTGTGTATGGCAATGGGAGCGCAAGAGTGAATCTTCTTACCAGAAAACAAATCTACTCGTAGGACCAGAAACTGTATGTGATTCAACTCCATTTAGGACTGGGAAACAAATGCTAGCTCACGTTACAAGTAACACACTCTGCTTTTGAGAAAAGAGAACTCTTCTACTCTACTTTGTTTCCTATAGGGCCAGAACAGTGAGCTTTCTCAGAACAAAAGAACTGTGCTTCCTACACACACGGGCCATATCTAGTTCAACTCTGCTTAGGAAACTGACAAGAACAGTAGCTCCTCTTCAGTCCATCACACTGTACTTGCTGGGAGCAGACGCGAGTGCTATTTTCACTGTGTATGGCAATGGTGGTGCAATAGTACCTCTTCTTACCAGAAAACAACTCTTGCTCGTAGGACCAGAAACTGTATGGGATTCAACTCCGTTTCTGACTGGGAAACAAACACTAGCTAGCCTTACAAGAAACACACTCTGCCTTTGAGAAGAGAGCACTCTTCTACTCTACTGTGTTTCCTATAGGGCCAGAACAGTGAGCTTGCTCAGAACAAAAGAACTGTGCTTCCTACACACACGGGCCATATATAGTTCAACTCTGCTTAGGAAACTGACAAGAACAGTAGCTCCTCTTCAGTCCACTACACTGTACTTGATTGGAACAGACGCAAGTGCTATTTGCACTGTGTATGGCAATGGGAGCGCAATAGTGACTCTTCTTACCAGAAAACAAATCTACTCCTAGGACCAGAAACTGCATGTGATTCAACTCCATTTAGGACTGGGAAACAAACGTTAGCTCGCCTTACAAGAAACACACTCTGCTTTTGAGAAAAGAGTACTCTTCTACTCTACTGTGTTTCCTATGGGGTCCGAACAGTGAGCTTGCTCAGAACAAAAGAACTGTGCTTCCTACACACACGGGCCATATCTAGTTCAACTCTGCTTAGGAAACTGAGAAGAACAGTAGCTCCTCTTCAGTCCAATACACTGTATTTGCTGGGAGCAGACGCGAGTGCTAGTTGCACTGTGTATGACATTGGGAGCACAATAGTAATTCTACGTACCGGAAAACAACTCTTGTTTGTAGGACCAGAAATTGCATGTGATTCAACTCCATTTAGGACTGGGATTCAAACGCTACCTTGCCTTACAAGAAACACACTCTGCTTTTGAGAAAAGAGCACTCTTCTACTCTACTGTGTTTAATATAAGGCCAGAACAGTGAGCTTGCTCAGAACAAAAGAACTGTGCTTCCTACACACACGGCCGTATCTAGTTCAACTCTGCTTAGGAAACTGACAAGAACAGTAACTCCTCTTCAGTACAATACACTGGACTTGCTGGGAACAGAATCGAGTGCTATTTGCACTGTGTATGGCAATGGGAGCGCAATATTGACTCTTCTTACCAGAAAACAACTCTTGCTCGTAGGAAAAGAAACTGCATGTGATTCAACTCCATTTAGGACTGGGAAACAAAGGTTAGCTCGCCTTACAAGAAACACACTCTGCTTTTGAGAAAAGAGCACTCTTCTGCTCTACTGTGTTTCCAATGGGGTCCGAACAGTGAGCTTGCTCAGAACAAAAGAACTGTGCTTCCTACACACAGGGACCATATCTACTTTAACTCTGTGTAGGAAAATGACAAGAACAGTAGATCCTCCTCAGTCCAATACAATGTACATGCTGGGAACATAGGCCAGTGCTATTTGCCTTGTGTATGACAATGGGAGCGCAATAGTGACTCTTCTTACCAGAAAACAACTCTTGCTCGTAGGACCAGAAACTGCATGTGATTCAACTCCATTTAGGACTGGGAAACAAACACTAGCTCGCCTTACAAGAAACACACCCTGCTTTTGAGAAAAGAGCACTCTTCTACTCTACTGTGTTTCCTATGGGGTCCAAACAGTGAGCTTGCTCAGAACAAAAGAACTGTGCTTCCTACACACAAGGGCCATATCTAGTTCAACTCTGCTTAGGAAACTGACAAGAACAGTATCTCCTCTTCAGTCCATCACACTGTACTTGCTGGGAGCAGACGCGAGTGCTATTTTCACTGTGTATGGCAGTGGTGGTGCAATAGTACCTCTTCTTACCAGAAAACCACTCTTGCTCGTAGGACCAGAAACTGCATGGGATTCAACTCCGTTTCTGACTGAGAAACAAACACTAGCTAGCCTTACAAGAAACACACTCTGCTTTTGAGAAGAGAGCACTCTTCTACTCTACTGTTTTTCCCATGGTGTCCGAACAGTGAGCTTGCTCAGAACAAAAGAACTGTGATTCCTACACACACCAGCCATATCTAGTTCAACTCTGCCTAGGAAACTGACAAGAACAAAAGCTACTCTTCTGTCCAATACACTGTACTTGCTGGGAACAGACGTGAGTGCTATTTGCACTGTGTATTGCAATGGTAGCACAATAATGACTCTTCTTACCAGAAAAAAACTCTTGCTCGTACTACCAGAAACTGCATGTGATTCAACTCCATTTAGGACTGGGAAAAAATGCTAGCTCACCTTACAAGAAATACACTCTGCTTTTGAGAAAAGAGCACTCTTCTACTCTACCATGTTTTCTATGGGATCTGAACAGTGAGCTTGCTCAGAATAAAAGTACTGAGCTTCCTACACACACGGGTCATATCTATTTCAACTCTGCTTAGGAAACTGAAAAGAACAGTAGATCCTTTTCAGTCCAATACACTGTACATGCTGGGAAGAGACGCCAGTGCTATTTGCCCTGCGTATGACAAAGGGAACACAGTAGTGACTCTTCTTACCAGAAAACAACTCTTGCTCGTAGGACCTGAAACTGCATGTGATTCAACTCCATTTAGGACTGGGAAAAAACGCTAGCTCGCCTTACAAGAAACACACTCTGCTTTTGAGAAAAGAGCACTCTTCTACTCTACTGTGTTTCCTATAGGGCCAGAATAGTGATCATGCTCAGAAAAAAAGAACTGTGCTTCCTACACCAACTGGCCATATCTAGTTCAACTCTGCTTAGAAAACTGACAAGAACAGTATATCCTATTCAGTCCAATACACTGTACTTGCTTGGAACAGCCACGAGTGCTATTTGCACTGTGTATGGCAATGGGAGCGCAATAGTGACTCTTCTTACCAGCGAACAAATCTACTCGTAGGACCAGAAAGTGTATGTGATTCAACTCCATTTAGGACTGGGAAACAAACGTTAGCTCGCCTTACAAGAAACACACTCTGCTTTTGAGAAAAGAGTACTCTTCTACTCTACTGTGTTTTCTATAGGGCCAGAACAGTGAGCTTGCTCAGAACAAAAGAACTGTGCTTCCTTCACACACGGGCCATATCTAGTTCAACTCTGCTTAGGAACCTGACAAGAACAGTAGCTCCTCTCAGTCCAATACACTGTACTTGATGGGAACAGACGCGAGTGCTATTTGCACTGTGTATGGCAATGGGAGCGCAATAGTGACTCTTCTTACCAGAAAACAACTCTTGCTCGTAGGAACAGAAACTGCATGTGATTCAACTCCATTTAGGAGTGGGAAACACGCTAGCTCACCTTACAAGAAACACACTCTGCTTTTGAGAAAAGAGCAATCTTCTACTCTACTGTGTTTCCTATTGGGCCAGAAGTGTGAGCTTGCTCAGAACAAAAGAACTGTGCTTCCTACACACACGGGCCATATCTAGTTCAACTCTGCTTAGGAACCTGACAAGAACAGTATCTCCTCTTCTGTCCAATACACTGTACTTGCTGGGAACAGAAGCGAGTGCTACTTGCACTGTTTATGGCAATGGGAGCACAATAGTGACTCTTCTTACCAGAAAACAATTCTTGATCGTAGGACAAGAAACTGCATGTGATTCAACTCCATTTGAGACTGGAAAACAAACACTAGCTTGCCTTACAAGAAACACACTCTGCTTTTGAGAAAAGAACACTCTTCTACTCTACTGTGTTTCCTATAGGGCCAGAACAGTGAGCTTGCTCAGAACAAAAGAACTGTGCTTCCTACACACAAGGGCCATATCTAGTTCAACTCTGCTTAGGAAACTGACAAGAACAGTAGCTCCTCTTCTGTCCAATACACTGTACTTGCTGGGAACAGACGCTAGTGCTATTTGGACTGTGTATGGCAATGGGAGCACAATAGTGACTCTTCTTACCAGAAAAAAACTCTTGCTCGTAGGACCAGAAACTGCACGTGATTCAACTCTATTTAGGACTGGAAAACAAACGCTAGCTTGCCTTACAAGAAACACACTCTGCTTTTGAGAAAAGAGCACTCTTCTACTCTACTGTGTTTCCTATAGGGCCAGAACAGTGAGCTTGCTCAGAACAAAAGAACTGTGGTTCCTACACACACCGGCCATATCTAGTTCAACTCTGCTAAGGAAACTGACAAGAACAGTAGATCCTCTTCAGTCCAATACACTGTACATGCTGGAAAGAGACGCCAGTGCTATTTGCCATGTGTATGACAATGGGAGGACAATAGTGACTCTTCTTACCAGAAAAAAACTCTTGCTCATAGGACCAGAAACTGCATGTGATTCAACTCCATTTAGGACTGGGAAACAAACGCTAACTCGCCTTACAAGAAAAACACTCTGCTTTTGAGAAAAGAGCACTCTTCTACTCTGCTGTGTTTCCCATAGGTCAAGAACAGTGAGCTTGCTCAGAACAAAAGAACTGTGCTTCCTAAACACAGGGACCATATCTTGTTCAACTCTGTTTAGGAAACTGACAAGAACAGTAGATCCTATTCAGTCCATTGCACTGCACATGCTGGGAACGGACGCCAGTGCTATTTGCACTGTGTATGGCAAAGGGAGCACAAAAGCGACTTTCCTTACCAGAAAACAACTCTTGCTCATAGTTCCAAAAACTGCATGTGATTCAACTCCATTTAGGACTGGGAAACAAACACTAGCTCGCCTCACAAGAAACACACTTTGCTTTTGAGAAAAGAGCACTCTTCTTCTCTACTGTGTTTCCTATGGAGTCCGAACCGTGATCTTGCTCAGACAAAATAACTGTGATTCCTACACACATGGCCATATCTAGTTCAATTCTGCTTAGGAAACTGACAAGAACAGTAGATCCTCTTCAGTCCAATACACTGTACATGCTGGAAAGAGAAGCGAGTGCTATTTGCCATGTGTATTACAATGGAAGGGCAATAGTGACTCTTCTTACCAGAAAACAACTCTTGCTCATAGGACCAGAAACTGCATGTGATTCAACTCCATTTAGGACTGGGAAACAAATGCTAGCTCGCCTTACAAGAAACACACTCTGCTTTTGAGAAAAGAGCACTTTTCTACTCTACTGTGTTTTTTATGGGGTCCGAACAGTGAGCTTGCTCAGAACAAAAGAACTGTGCTTCCTACACACACGGGCCATATCTAGTTCAACTCTGCTTAGGAAACTGACAAGAACAGTAGGTCCTCTTCAGTCCAATACACTGTACTTGCTGGGAACAGACGCGAGTGCTATCTGCACTGTGTATGGCAAAGGGAGCACAATAGTGACTCTTCTTACCAGAAAAAAACTCTTGCTCGTAGGAACAGAAACTGCATGTGATTCAACTCCATTTAGGACAGGGAAACAAACACTAGCTCCCCTTACAAGAAACACACTCTGCTGTTGAGAAAAGAGCACTCTTCTTTCAACTGTGTTTCCTATGGGGTCCGAACAGTGAGCTTGCTCAGAACAAAAGAACTGTGCTTCCTACACACATGGCCATATCTAGTTCAATTCTGCTTAGGAAATTGACAAGAACAGTAGATCCTCTTCAGTCCAATACACTGTCCATGATGGGAACAGAATCGAGTGCTGTCTGCTCTATGTATGGCAATGGGAGCGCAATAGTGACTCTTCTTACCAGAAAACAACTCTTGCTCATAGGAACAGAAACTGCATGTGATTCAACTCCATTTAGGACTCGGAATCAAACACTAGCTCGCCTTACAAGAAACACCACTCTGCTTTTGAGAATAGAGCACTCTTCTACTCTACTGTGTTTCCTATAGTGCCAGAACAGTGAGCTGGCTCAGAACAAATGAACTGTGCTTCCACACACACGGGCCATATCTAGTTCAACTCTGCTTAGGAAACTGACAAGAACAGTAGGTCCTCTTCTGTCCAATACACTGTACTTACTGGGAACAGACGCGAGTGCTACTTGCACTGTGTATGGCAATGGTAGCACAATAGTGACTCATCTTACCAGAAAACAATTCTTGCTCGTAGGACCAGAAACTGCATGTGATTCAACTCCATTTAAGACTGGCAAACAAACGCTAGCTCGCCTTACAAGAAATACACTCTGCTTTTGAGAAAAGAACACTCTTCTACACTACTGTGTTTCCTAAAGGGCCAGAACACTGAGCTTGCTCAAAACAAAAGAACTGTGCTTCCTACACACACGCGCCATATCTAGTTCAACTCTGCTTAGGAACCTGACAAGAACAGTATCTCCTCTTCTGTCCAATACACTGTACTTGCTGGGAACAGACGCGAGTGCTACTTGCACTACTTATGGCAATGGGAGCACAATAGTGACTCTTCTTACCAGAAAACAATTCTTGATCGTAGGACAAGAAACTGCATGTGATTCAACTCCATTTGAGACTGGAAAACAAACACTAGCTTGCCTTACAAGAAACACACTGTGCTTTTGAGAAAAGAACACTCTTCTACTCTACTGTGTTTCCTATAGGGCCAGAACAGTGAGCTTGCTCAGAACAAAAGAACTGTGCTTCCTACACACACGGGCCATATCTAGTTCAACTCTGCTTAGGAAACTGACAAGAACAGGAGCTCCTCTTCTGTCCAATACACTGTACTTGCTGGGAACAGACGCTAGTGCTATTTGGACTGTGTATGGCAATGGGAGCACAATAGTGACTCTTCTTACCAGAAAAAAACTCTTGCTCGTAGGACCAGAAACTGCACGTGATTCAACTCCATTTAGGACTGGAAAACAAACGATAGCTTGCCTTACAAGAAACACACTCTGCTTTTGAGAAAAGAGCACTCTTCTACTCTACTGTGTTTCCTATAGGGCCAGAACAGTGAGCTTGCTCAGAACAAAAGAACTGTGGTTCCTACACACACCGGCCATATCTAGTTCAACTCTGCTAAGGAAACTGACAAGAACAGTAGATCCTCTTCAGTCCAATACATTGTACATGCTGGAAAGAGACGCCAGTGCTATTTGCCATGTGTATGACAATGGGAGGACAATAGTGACTCTTCTTACCAGAAAAAAACTCTTGCTCATAGGACCAGAAACTGCATGTGATTCAACTCCATTTAGGACTGGGAAACAAACGCTAGCTCGCCTTACAAGAAACACACTCTGCTTTTGAGAAAAGAGCACTCTTCTACTCTGCTGTGTTTCCCATAGGTCAAGAACAGTGAGCTTGCTCAGAACAAAAGAACTGTGCTTCCTAAACACAGGGACCATATCTTGTTCAACTCTGGTTAGGAAACTGACAAGAACAGTAGATCCTATTCAGTCCATTGCACTGCACATGCTGGGAACAGACGCCAGTGCTATTTGCACTGTGTATGGCAAAGGGAGCACAAAAGTGACTTTCCGTACCAGAAAACAACTCTTGCTCATAGTACCAAAAAATGCATGTGATTCAACTCCATTTAGGACTGGGAAACCAACACTAGCTCGCCTCACAAGAAACACACTTTGCTTTTGAGAAAAGAGCACTCTTCTTCTCTACTGTGTTTCCTATGGAGTCCGAACCGTGATCGTGCTCAGACAAAATAACTGTGATTCCTACACACATGGCCATATCTGGTTCAATTCTGCTTAGGAAACTGACAAGAACAGTAGATCCTCTTCAGTGCAATACACTGTACATGCTGGAAAGAGAAGCGAGTGCTATTTGCCATGTGTATGACAATGGAAGGGCAATAGTGACTCTTCTTACCAGAAAACAACTCTTGCTCATAGGACCAGAAACTGCATGTGATTCAACTCCATTTAGGAGTGGGAAACAAATGCTAGCTCGCCTTACAAGAAACACACTCTGCTTTTGAGAAAAGAGCACTTTTCTACTCTACTGTGTTTTTTATGGGGTCCGAACAGTGAGCTTGCTCAGAACAAAAGAACTGTGCTTCCTACACACACGGGCCATATCTAGTTCAACTCTGCTTAGGAAACTGACAAGAACAGTAGCTCCTCTTCAGTCCAATACACTGTACTTGCTGGCAACAGACAAGAGTGCTATTTGCACTGTGTATGGCAATGGGAGCGCAATAGTGACTCTTCTTACCAGAAAACAACTCTTGGTCGTAGGACCAAAAACTGCATGTGATTCAACTCCATTTAGGACTGGGAAACAAATGCTAGCTCGCCTTACAAGAAACACACTCTGCTTTTGAGGAAAGAGCACTCTTCTACTCTACTGTGTTTCCTATGGTGTCCAAACAGTGAGCTTGCTCAGAACAAAAGAACTGTGCTTCCTACACACACGGGCCATATCTAGTTCAACTCTGCTTAGGAAACTGACAAGAACAGTATCTCCTCTTCAGTCCATCACACTGTACTTGCTGGGAGCAGACGCGAGTGCTATTTTCACTGTGTATGGCAGTGGTGGTGCAATAGTACCTCTTCTTACCAGAAAACCACTCTTGCTCGTAGGACCAGAAACTGCATGGGATTCAACTCCGTTTCTGTCTGAGAAACAAACACTAGCTAGCCTTACAAGAAACACACTCTGCTTTTGAGAAGAGAGCACTCTTCTACTCTACTGTGTTTCTCATGGTGTCCGAACAGTGAGCTTGCTCAGAACAAAAGAACTGTGATGCCTACACACACCAGCCATATCTAGTTCAACTCTGCTTAGGAAACTGACAGGAACAAAAGCTACTCTTCTGTCCAATACACTGTACTTGCTGGGAACAGACGTGAGTGCTATTTGCACTGTGTATTCCAATGGTAGCACAATAATGACTCTTCTTACCAGAAAACAACTCTTGCTCGTACTACCAGAAACTGCATGTGATTCAACTCCATTTAGGACTGGGAAAAAATGCTAGCTCACCTTACAAGAAATACACTCTGCTTTTGAGAAAAGAGCACTCTTCTACTCTACCATGTTTTCTATGGGATCTGAACAGTGAGCTTGCTCAGAACAAAAGTACTGAGCTTCCTACACACACGGGCCATATCTATTTCAACTCTGCTTAGGAAACTGAAAAGAACAGTAGATACTCTTCAGTCCAATACACTGTACATGCTGGGAAGAGACGCCAGTGCTATTTGCCCTGCGTATGACAAAGGGAACACAGTAGTGACTCTTCTTACCAGAAAACAACTCTTGCTCGTAGGACTAGAAACTGCATGTGATTCAACTCCATTTAGGACTGGGAAAAAACACTAGCTCGCCTTACAAGAAACACACTCTGCTTTTGAAAAAAGAGCACTCTTCTACTCTACTGTGTTTCCTATAGGGCCAGAATAGTGATCATGCTCAGAAAAAAAAACTGTGCTTCCTACACCCACTGGCCATATCTAGTTCAACTCTGCTTAGAAAACTGACAAGAACAGTATATCCTATTCAGTCCAATACACTGTACTTGCTTGGAACAGTCGCCAGTGCTATTTACACTGTGTATGGCAATGGGAGCGCAATAATGACTCTTCTTACCAGCGAACAAATCTACTCGTAGGACCAGAAAGTGTATGTGATTCAACTCCATTTAGGACTGGGAAACAAACCTTAGCTCGCCTTACAAGAAACACACTCTGCTTTTGAGAAAAGAGTACTCTTCTACTCTACTGTGTTTTCTATAGGGCCAGAACAGTGAGCTTGCTCAGAACAAAAGAACTGTGCTTCCTACACACACGGGCCATATCTAGTTCAACTCTGCTTAGGAACCTGACAAGAACAGTAGCTTCTCTTCAGTACAATACACTGTACTTGCTGGGATCAGACGCAAGTGCTATTTGCACTGTGTATGGCAATGGGAGCGCAATAGTGACTCTTCTTACCAGAAAACAACTCTTGCTCATAGGACCAGAAACTGCATGTGATTCAACTCCATTTAGGAGTGGGAAACACGCTAGCTCACCTTACAAGAAACACACTCTGCTTTTGAGAAAAGAGCAATCTTCTACTCTACTGTGTTTCCTATTGGGCCAGAAGTGTGAGCTTGCTCAGAACAAAAGAACTGTGCTTCCTACACACACGGGCCATATCTAGTTCAACTCTGCTTAGGAACCTGACAAGAACAGTAGCTCCTCTTCAGTACAATACACTGTACTTGCTGGGAACAGACGCAAGTGCTATTTGCACTGTGTATGGCAATGGTAGCACAATATTGACTCTTCTTACCAGAAAACAACTCTTGCTCGTAGGACCAGAAACTGCATGTGATTCAACTCCATTTAGGTCTGGGAAACAAACCTTAGCTCGCCTTACAAGAAACACACTCTGCTTTTGAGAAAAGAGTACTCTTCTACTCTACTGTGTTTTCTATAGGGCCAGAACAGTGAGCTTGCTCAGAACAAAAGAACTGTGCTTCCTACACACACGGGCCATATCTAGTTCAACTCTGCTTAGGAACCTGACAAGAACAGTAGCTTCTCTTCAGTACAATACACTGTACTTGCTGGGAACAGACGCAAGTGCTATTTGCAATGTGTATGGCAATGGGAGCGCAATAGTGACTCTTCTTACCAGAAAACAACTCTTCCTCGTAGGACCAGAAACTGCATGTGATTCAACTCCATTTAGGAGTGGGAAACACGCTAGCTCACCTTACAAGAAACACACTCTGCTTTTGAGAAAAGAGCAATCTTCTACTCTACTGTGTTTCCTATTGGGCCAGAAGTGTGAGCTTGCTCAGAACAAAAGAACTGTGCTTCCTACACACACGGGCCATATCTAGTTCAACTCTGCTTAGGAACCTGACAAGAACAGTAGCTCCTCTTCAGTACAATACACTGTACTTGCTGGGAACAGACGCAAGTGCTATTTGCACTGTGTATGGCAATGGTAGCACAATATTGACTCTTCTTACCAGAAAACAACTCTTGCTCGTAGGACCAGAAACTGCATGTGATTCAACTCCATTTAGGTCTGGGAAGCCAACGCTAACTCGCCTTACAAGAAACACACTCTGCTTTTGAGAAAAGAGTACTCTTCTACTTTACTGTGTTTCCTATGGGTTCAGCACAGTGACCTTGCTCAGAAAAAAAGAACTGTGCTTCCTACAAACACGGGCCATATCTAGTTCAACTCTGCTTTTGAAACTGACAAGAACAGTAGCTCCTCTTCAGTCTAATACACTGTACATGCTGGGAGCAGACACGAGTGTTAGTTTCATTGTGTATGGCAATGGGAGCTCAAAAGTGACTCTTCTTACCAGAAAACAATTCTTGTTCTTAGGACCAGAAACTGCATGTGATTCAACTCCATTTAGGACTGGAAAACAAACGCTAGCTCGCCTTAGAAGAAACACACTCTGCTTTTGAGAAAAGAGCACTCTTCTACTCTACTGTGTTTCCTAGGGCCAGAACAGTGAGCTTGCTCAGAACAAAAGAACTGTGCTTCCTACACACACGGGCCATATCTAGTTCAACTCTGCTTAGGAAACTGACAAGAACAGTAGCTCCTCTTCAGTCCATCACACTGTACTTGCTGGGAGCAGATCGAGTGCTATTTTCACTGTGTATGGCAATGGTGGTGCAATAGTACCTCTTCTTACCAGAAAACAACTCTTGCTCGTAGGACCAGAAACTGTATGGGATTCAACTCTGTTTCTGACTGGGAAACAAACACTAGCTAGCCTTACAAGAAACACACTCTGCTTTTGAGAAGAGAGCACTCTTCTACTGTACTGTGTTTCCGATGGGGTCCGAACAGTGAGCTTGCTCAGAACAAAAGAACTGTGCTTCCTACACACACTGGCCATATCTAGTTCAACTCTGCTTAGGAAACTGACAAGAAGAGTAGCTCCTCTTCAGTCCACTACACTGTACTTGATTGGAACAGACACAAGTGCTATTTGCACTGTGTATGGCAATGGGAGCGCAATAGTGACTCTTCTTACCAGAAAACAAATCTACTCCTAGGACCAGAAACTGCATGTGATTCAACTCCATTTAGGACTGGGAAACAAACGTTAGCTCGCCTTACAAGAAACACACTCTGCTTTTGAGAAAAGAGTACTCTTCTACTCTACTGTGTTTCCTATGGGGTCCGAACAGTGAGCTTGCTCAGAACAAAAGAACTGTGCTTCCTACACACACGGGCCATATCTAGTTCAACTCTGCTTAGGAAACTGACAAGAACAGTAGCTCCTCTTCAGTCCATTACACTGTATTTGCTGGGAGCAGACGCGAGTGCTAGTTGCACTGTGTATGACATTGGGAGCACAATAGAAATTCTACTTACCAGAAAACAACTCTTGCTTGTAGGACCAGAAATTGCATGTGATTCAACTCCATTTAGGACTGGGATTCAAACGCTACCTTGCCTTACAAGAAACACAATCTGCTTTTGAGAAATGAGCACTCTACTACTCTACTGTGTTTAATATAAGGCCAGAACAGTGAGCTTGCTCAGAACAAAAGAACTGTGCTTCCTACACACACGGGCCCTATCTAGTTCAACTCTGCTTAGGAAACTGACAAGAACAGTAGCTCCTCTTCAGTTCAATACACTGGACTTGCTGGGAACAGAATCGAGTGCTATTTGCTCTGTGTATGGCAATGGGAGCGTAATATTGACTCTTCTTACCAGAAAACAACTCTTGCTCGTAGGAAAAGAAACTGCATGTGATTCAACTCCATTTAGGACTGGGAAACAAAGGTTAGCTCGCCTTACAAGAAACACACTCTGCTTTTGAGAAGAGAGCACTCTTCTACTCTACTGTGTTTCCCATGTTGTCCGAACAGTGAGCTTGCTCAGAACAAAAGAACTGTGATTCCTACACACACCAGCCATATCTAGTTCAACTCTGCTTAGGAAACTGACAAGAAAAAAAGCTACTCTTCTGTCCAATACACTGTACTTGCTGGAACAGACGTGAGTGCTATTTGCACTGTGTATTCCAATGGTAGCACAATAATGACTCTTCTTACCAGAAAACAACTCTTGCTCGTACTACCAGAAACTGCATGTGATTCAACTCCATTTAGGACTGGGAAAAAATGCTAGCTCACCTTACAAGAAATACACTCTGCTTTTGAGAAAAGAGCACTCTTCTACTCTACCATGTTTTCTATGGGATCTGAACAGTGAGCTTGCTCAGAACAAAAGTACTGAGCTTCCTACACACACGGGCCATATCTATTTCAACTCTGCTTAGGAAACTGAAAGAAACAGTAGATCCTCTTCAGTCCAATACACTGTACATGCTGGGAAGAGACGCCAGTGCTATTTGCCCTGCGTATGACAAAGGGAACACAGTACTGACTCTTCTTACCAGAAAACAACTCTTGCTCATAGGACCAGAAACTACATGGGATTCAACTACATTTAGGACTGGGAAAAAACGCTAGCTCGCCTTACAAGAAACACACTCTGCTTTGAGAAAAGAGCACTCTTCTACTCTACTGTGTTTCCTATAGGGCCAGAATAGTGATCATGCTCAGAAAAAAAGAACTATGCTTCCTACACCCACTGGCCATATCTAGTTCAACTCTGATTAGAAAACTGACAAGAACAGTATATCCTATCAGTCAATACACTGTACTTGCTTGGAACAGACTCGAGTGCTATTTGCACTGTGTATGGCAATGGAGCGCATAGTGACTCTTCTTACAGAAACAACTCTTGCTCATAGGAACAGAAACGGCATGTGATTCAACTCCATTTAGGACTGGGAAACAAAGGCTAGCTCACCTTACAAGAAACACACTCTGCTTTTGAGAAAAGAGCAATCTCCTACTCTACTGTGTTTCCTATTGGGCCAGAATTGTGAGCTTGCTCAGAACAAAAGAACTGTGCTTCCTACACACACGGGCCATATCTAGTTCAACTCTGCTTAGGAAACTGACAAGAATAGTAGCTCCTCTTCAGTCCAATACACTGTACATGCTGGGAAGAGACGCCAGTGCTATTTGCCCTGCATATGACAAAGGGAGCACAGTAGTGACTCTTCTTACCAGAAAACATCTCTTGCTCGTAGGACCAGAAACTGCATGTGATTCAACTCCATTTAGGAGTGGGAAACACACTAGCTCGCCTTACAAGAAACACACTCTGCTTTTGAGAAAAGAGCACTCTTCTACTCTACTGTGTTTCCTATTGGGCCAGAAGTGTGAGCTTGCTCAGAACCAAAGAACTGTGCTTCGTACACACGGGCCATATCTAGTTCTTCTCTGCTTAGGCAACTGACAAGAACACTATCTCCTCTTCAGTCCAACACACTGTATTTAGTGGGAGCAGACGCGAGTGCTATTTGCACTGTGTATGGCAATGGTAGCGCAATAGTAACTCTTCTTACCAGAAAACAACTCTACTCCTAGGACCAGAAACTGCATGGGATTCAACTCCGTTTCTGACTGGGAAACAAACGCTAGCTAGCCTTACAAGAAACACACGCTGCTTTTGGAGAAAAGAGGCACTCTTCTACTATACTGTGTTTCCCATGGGTCTGACAGTGAGCTTGCTCAGAACAAAAGAACTGTGCTTCCTACACACACAGGCCATATCTAGTTAAACTCTGCTTAGGAAACTGACAAGAACAGTAGCTCCTCTTCTGTCCAATACACTGTACTTGCTGGGAACAGACGCGAGTGCTATTTGCACTGTGTATGGCAATGGTAGCACAATAGAGACTCTTCTTACCAGAAAACAACTCTTGCTCGTATGATCAGAAACTGCATGTGATTCAACTCCATTTAGGACTGGGAAGCTAATGCTAGCTTGCCTTACAAGAAACACACCCTGCTTTTGAGAAAAGAGTACTCTTCAACTCTACTGTGTTTCCTATGGTGTCCGAATAGTGAGCTTGCACAGAACAAAAGAACTGTGCTTCCTACACACATGGGCCATATCTAGTTCAACTCTGCTTAGGAAACTGACAAGAACAGTAGCTCCTCTTCAGTCCAATACACTGTACTTGCTGGGAACAGACGCGAGTGCTATTTGCACTGTGTTTGGCAATGGGAGCACAATAGTGACTCTTCTTACCAGAAAACAACTCTTGCTCGTAGGACCAGAAACTGCATGTGATTCAACGCCATTTAAGACTGGAAAACAAATGCTACCTCGGTTTACATGAAACACACTCTGTATTCGATAAAAGAGCACTCTTCTACTCTACTGTGTTTCCTATAGGGCCAGAAAAGTAAGCTTGCTCAGAAAAAAAAAATTGTGCTTCCTACACACACCGGCCATATCTAGTTCAACACTGCTTAGGAAACTGACAAGAACAGTAGCTCCTCTTCAGTCCAATACACTGTACGTGCTGGGAACAGACGCGAGTGCTATTTGCACTGTGTATGGTAAAGGGAGCGCAATAGTGACTTTCCTTAACAGAAAATAACTCTTGCTCGTAGGATCAAAAACCTGCATGTGATTCAACTCCATTTATGACTGGGAAACAATCGCTAGCTCACCTTACAAAAAACACACTCTGCTTTTGAGAAAAGACCACTCTTCTACTCTACTGTGTTTCCTATAGGGCCAGAACAGTATGCTTGCTCAGAACAAAAGAGCTGTGCTTCCTACACTCACAAGACATATCTAGTTGAACTTTGCTTAGGAAACTGACAATTACAGTAGATCCTCTTCAGTCTAAGACACTGTACATGCTGGGAATAGATGCGAGTGTTATTTGCCCTGTGTATGGCAATGGGAGCGCAATAGTGACTCTTCTTACCAGAAAACTACTCTTGCTTGTAGGACTAGAAACTGCATGGGATTCAACTCCATTTAGGACTGGGAAACAAACACTAGCTTCCATGACAAGAAACACACTCTGCTTTTGAGAAAAGAGCACTCTTCTACTCTACTGTGTTTCCTATGGGGTCCGAACAGTGAGCTTGCTCAGAACAAAAGAACTGTGCTTCCTACACACACGGGCCATATCTAGTTCAACTTTGCTTAGGAAACTGACAAGAACAGTAGATTCTCTTCTGTCCAATACACTGTACAACTTGGAACAGACGCGAGTGCTACTTACACTGTGTATGGCAATGGGAGCGCAATAGTGACTCTTCTTACCAGAAAAAAACTCTTGCACATAGGACCAGAAACTGCACGTGATTCAACTCCATTTAGGACTGGGACACAAATGCTAGCTCGCTTTACAAGAAACACACACTGCTTTTCAGAAAAGAGCACTCTTCTACTTTACTGTGTTTCCTATTTGGACCGAACAGTGAGCTTGCTCAGAACAAAAGAAAGGTGCTTCCTAAACACACAGGCCATATCTAGTTCAACTCTGCTTATGAAACTTTCAAGAACAGTAGCTCCTCTTTTGTCCAATACACTGTACATGCTGGGAACAGACGCCAATGCTATTTGCACTGTGTATGGCAATGGGAGCACAATAGTGACTTTTCCTACCAAAGAAAAACTCCTGATCATAGGACCAGAAACTGCATGTGATTCAACTCTATTTAGGACTGGGAAACAAACGCAAGCTCAGCTTACAAGAAACACACTCTGATTTTGAGAAAAGAGCACTCTTCTACTCTACTGTGTTTCCTATAGGGCCAGAACAGTGAGCTTGCTCTGAACAAAAGAACTGTGCTTCCTACACACACGGGCCTTATCTAGTTCAACTCTGCTTAGCAAACTGACAAGAACAGTAGCACCTCTTCAGTCCAATACACTGTACTTGCTGTGAACAGACGCGAGTGCTATTTGCACTGTGTATGGCAATGGGAGAGCAATAGTGACTCTTCTTACCAGAAAACAACTCTTCCTCGTAGGACCAGAAACTGCATGTGATTCAACTCCATTTTGGACTGGGAAAAAAACGCTAGCTCGCCTTAAAGAAACACACTCTGCTTTTGAGAAAAGAGCACTCTTCTACTCTACTGTGTTTCCCATAGGGCCAGAACTGTGAGCTTGCTCAGAACAAAAGAACTGTGCTTCCTACACACACGGGCCATATCTAGTTCAACTCTGCTTAGGAAACTGACAAGAACAGTAGCTCCTCTTCAGTCCAATACACTGTACTTGCTGGGAACAGACGTGAGCGCTATTTGCACTGTGTATGGCAATGGGAGCGCATTAGTGACTCTTCTTACCAGAAAACAACTCTTGCTCATAGGACTAGAAACGGCATGGGATTCAACTCCATTTAGGACTGGGAAACAAACGCTAGCTTGCCTTACAAGAAACACACTCTGCTTTTGAGAAAGAGCACACTTCTACTCTACTGTGTTTGCTATAGGGCCAGAACAGTGAGCTTGCTCAGAACAAAAGAACTGTGCTTCCTACACACACTGGTCATATCTAGTTCAACTCTGCTTAGGAAACTGACAAGAACAGTACCTCCTCTTCAGTCCAATACACTGTACTTGCTGGGAAGAGACGTGAGTGCCATTTGCACTGTGTCTGGGAAAGAGAGTGCAATAGTGACTTTCTTTACCAGGAAACAAATCTTGCTCTTAGGACCAGAAACTGCATGTGATTCAACTCCATTTAGGACTTGGAAACAAACTCTAGCTCCCCTTACAGGAAGCACACTCTGCTATTGAGAAAAGAGCACTCTTCTACTCTACTGTGTTTCCTGCAGGGCCAGAGCAGTGAGCTTGATCAGAACAAAAGTACTGAGCTTCCTAAACACACGGGCCATATCTAGTTCAACTCTGCTTAGGAAACTGACAAGAACAGTAGATCCTCTTCAGTCCAATACACTGTACATGCTGGGAAGAGACGCCAGTGCTATTTGCCCTGCATATGACAAAGGGAGCACAGCAGTGACTCTTCTTACCAGAAAACATCTCTTGTTCGTAGGACCAGAAACTGCATGTGATTCAACTCCATTTAGGAGTGGGAAACACACTAGCTCGCCTTACAAGAAACACACTCTGCTTCTGAGAAAAGAGCACTCTTCTACTCTACTGTGTTTCCTATTGGGCCAGAAGTGTGAGCTTGCTCAGAACCAAAGAACTGTGCTTCCTACACACACGGGCCATATCTAGTTCTTCTCTGCTTAGGCAACTGACAAGAACACTATCTCCTCTTCAGTCCAACACACTGTATTTAGTGGGAGCAGACGCGAGTGCTATTTGAACTGTGTATGGCAATGGTAGCGCAATAGTAACTCTTCTTACCAGAAAACAACTCTACTCGTAGGACCAAAAACTGCATGGGATTCAACTCCGTTTCTGACTGGGAAACAAACGCTAGCTAGCCTTACAAGAAACACACGCTGCTTTTGAGAAAAGAGCACTCTTCTACTATACTGTGTTTCCCATGGGTCTGAACAGTGAGCTTGCTCAGAACAAAAGAACTGTGCTTCCTACACACACAGGCCATATCTAGTTAAACTCTGCTTAGGAAACTGACAAGAACAGTAGCTCCTCTTCTGTCCAATACACTGTACTTGCTGGGAACAGACACGAGTGCTATTTGCACTGTGTATGGCAATGGTAGCACAATAGAGACTCTTCTTACCAGAAAACAACTCTTGCTCGTATGATCAGAAACTGCATGTGATTCAACTCCATTTAGGACTGGGAAGCTAATGCTAGCTTGCCTTACAAGAAACACACTCTGCTTTTGAGAAAAGAGTACTCTTCAACTCTACTGTGTTTCCTATGTTGTCCGAATAGTGAGCTTGCACAGAACAAAAGAACTGTGCTTCCTACACACATGGGCCATATCTAGTTCAACTCTGCTTAGGAAACTGACAAGAACAGTAGCTCCTCTTCAGTCCAATACACTGTACTTGCTGGGAACAGACGCGAGTGCTATTTGCACTGTGTTTGGCAATGGGAGCACAATAGTGACTCTTCTTACCAGAAAACAACTCTTCCTCGTAGGACCAGAAACTGCGTGTGATTCAACTCCATTTAGGACTGGGAAAAAAACGCTAGCTCGCCTTAAAGAAACACACTCTGCTTTTGGGGAAAAATCACTCTTCTACTCTACTGTGTTTCCCATAGGGCCAGAACAGTGAGCTTGCTCAGAACAAAAGAACTGTGCTTCCTACACACACGGGCCATATCTAGTTCAACTCTGCTTAGGAAACTGACAAGAACAGTAGCTCCTCTTCAGTCCAATACACTGTACTTGCTGGGAACAGACGTGAGCGCTATTTGCACTGTGTATGGCAATGGGAGCGCAATAGTGACTCTTCTTACCAGAAAACAACTCTTGCTCGTAGGACCAGAAACTGCATGGGATTCAACTCCATTTAGGACTGGGAAACAAACACTAGCTTGCCTTACAAGAAACACACTCTGCTTTTGAGAAAGGAGCACTCTTCTACTCTACTGTGTTTCCTATAGAGCCAGAACAGTGAGCTTGCTCAGAACAAAAGAAATGTGCTTCTACACACACGGGAAATATCTAGTTCAACTCTGCTTAGGAAACTGACAAGAACAGTAGCTCCTTTTCAGTCCAATACACTGTACTTGCTGAGAACAGACGCAAGTGCTATTTGCACTGTGTATGGCAATGGGACCGCATTAGTGACTCTTCTTACCAGAAAGCAACTCTTCCTCGTAGGACCAGAAACTGCATGGGATTCAACTCCATTTAGGACTGGGAAACAAACGCTAGCTTGCCGTACAAGAAACACACTCTGCTTTTGAGAAAAGAGCACTCTTCTACTCTACTGTGTTTCCTATGTGGTCCGAACAGTTAGCGTGATCAGAACAAAAGAACTGTGCTTCCTACACACACGGGCCATATCTAGTTCAACTCAGCTTAGGAAACTGACAATAGGGGTAGCTCCTCTTCAGTCCAATATACTGTACTTGTTGGGAACAGACGCGAGTGCTCTATGCACTGTGTATGGCAATGGGAGCACAATAGTGACTCTTCTTACTAGAAAACAACTCTTGCTTGTAAGATCAGAAACTGCATGTGATTCAACTCCATTTAGGACTTGGAAACAAACGCTTGCTCGCCTTACAATAAACATAATCTGCTTTTGAGAAAAGAGCACTCTTCTACTCTACTGTGTTTCCTATAGGGCCAGAACAGTGAGCTTGCTTACAACAAAAGAACTGTGCTTCCACACACACTGGACATATCTAGTTCAACTTTGCTTAAGAAACTGACAAGAACAGTAGTTCCTCTTCAGTCTAATACACTGTACATGCTGGGAACAGTCGCCAGTGCTATTTGCCCTGTGTATGGCAATTGGAGCGCAATAGTGATTCTTCTTACCAGAAAACAACTCTTGCTCATAGGACCAAAACCCACATGTGATTCAACTCCATTTCTGACTGGGAAACAAACACTAGATCGCCTTACAAGAAACACACACCGCTTTTGAGAAAAGAGCACTCTTCTACTCTACTGTGTTTCCTATAGGGCCAGAACAGTAGGCTTGCTCAGAACAAAAGAGCTGTGCTTCCTACACACACAAGACATATCTAGTTCAACTTTGCTTAGGAAACTGACAAGAACAGTAGCTCCTCTTCAGTCCAATACACTGTACTTGCTGGGAACAGACGTGAGCGCTATTTGCACTCTGTATGGCAATGGGAGTGCATTAGTGACTCTTCTTACCAGAAAACAACTCTTGCTCGTAGGACCAGAAACTGCATGGGATTCAACTCCATTTAGGACTGGGAAACAAACGCTAGCTTGCCTTACAAGAAACACACTCTGCTTTTGAGAAAGGAGCACTCTTCTACTCTACTGTGTTTCCTATAGGGCCAGAACAGTGAGCTTGCTCAGAACAAAAGAACTGTGCTTCCTACACACACGGGCCATATCTAGTTCAACTCTGCTTAGGAAACTGACAAGAACAGTAGCTCCTCTTCAGTCCAATACACTGTACATGCTGTGAACAGACGCCAGTGCTATTTGCACTGTGTATGGCAATGGGAGCGCAATAGTGACTCTTCTTACCAGAAAACAACTCTTGCTTGTAGGACCAGAAACTGCATGGGATTCAACTCCATTTAGGATTGGGAAACAAACAGTAGCTCGCCTTACAAGAAACACACTCTGCTTTTGAGAACAGAGCACTCTTCTACTCTACTATGTTTCCTATACGGCCAGAACAGTGAGCTTGCTCAGAACAAAAGTACTGTGCTTCCTACACACACGGGCCATATCTAGTTCAACTCTGCTTAGGAAACTGACAAGAAAAGTAGCTCCTCTTCAGTCCAATACACTGTACTTGCTGTGAACAGAAGCGAGTGCTATTTGCACTGTGTATGGCAATGGGAGCGCAATAGTGACTCTTCTTACCAGAAAACAACTCTTCCTCGTAGGACCAGAAACTGCGTGTGATTCAACTCCATTTAGGACTGGGAAAAAAACGCTAGCTCACCTTAAAGAAACACACTCTGCTTTTGGGAAAAGATCACTCTTCTACTCTACTGTGTTTCCCATAGGGCCAGAACAGTGAGCTTGCTCAGAACAAAAGAACTGTGCTTCCTACACACACGGGCCATATCTAGTTCAACTCTGCTTAGAAAACTGACAAGAACAGTAGCTCCTCTTCAGTCCAATACACTGTACTTGCTGGGAACAGACGTGAGCGCTATTTGCACTGTGTATGGCAATGGGAGCGCAATAGTCACTCTTCTTACCAGAAAACAACTCTTGCTCTTTGGACAAGAAACTGCATGGGATTCAACTCCATTTAGGACTGGGAAACAAACGCTAGCTTTCCTTACAAGAAACACACTCTGCTTTTGAGAAAGGAGCACTCTTCTACTCTACTGTGTTTCCTACAGGGCCAGAACAGTGAGCTTGCTCAGAACAAAAGAACTGTGGTTCCTACACACACGGGCCAAATCTAGTTCAACTCTGCTTAGGAAACTGACAAGAACAGTAGCACCTCTTCATTCCAATACACTGTACTTGCTGGGAACAGACGTGAGTGCTATTTGCACTGTGTATGGCAATGGGAGCGCAATAGTGACTCTTCTTACCAGAAAACAACTCTTGCTCGTAGGACCAGAAACTGCATGGGATTCAACTCAATTTAGGACTGGGACACAAATGCTAGCTCGCCTTACAAGAAACACACTCTGCTTTTGAGATAGGAGCACTCTTCTACTCTACTGTGTTTCCTATATGGCCAGAACAGTGAGCTTGCTCAGAAAAAAAGAACTGTGCTTCTACACACGGGCCATATCTAGTTCAACTCTGCTGAGGAAACTGACAAGAACAGTAGCTCCTTTTCAGTCCAATACACTGTACTTGCTGGGAACAGACGGGAGTGCTATTTGCACTGTGTATGGCAATGGGAGGGCAACAGTGTCTCTTCTTACCAGAAAAAAACTCTTGCTCATAGGACCAGAAACTGCATGTGATTCAACTCCACTTAGGCCTGGGAAACAAATGCTAGCTCGCCTTACAAGAAACACACTCTGCATTTGAGAAAAGAGCACTCTTCTACTCTAGTGTGTTTCCCATAGGGCCAGAACAGTGAGCTTTCTCAGAAAAAAAGAACTGTGCTTCCTACACACACTGGCCATTTCTAGTTCAACTCTGCTTAGGAAACTGACAAGAACAGTACATCCTCTTCAGTCCAATATACTGTCATGCTGGGAACAGACGCCAGTGCTCTTTGCCCTGTGTATGGCAATGGGAGCGCAATAGTGACTCTTCTTACCAGAAAACAACTCTTGCTCATAGGACCAGAAACTGCATGGGATTCAACTCCATTTAGGACTGGGACACAAATGCTACCTCGCCTTACAAGAAAAACACTCTGCTTTTGAGAAAAGAGCAATCTTCTACTCGACTGTGTTTCATATAGGGACCGAACAGTGAGCTTGCTCAGAACAAAAGAAAGGAGCTTCATACACACACAGGCCATATCTAATTCAACTCTGCTTAGGTTACTGACAAGAACAGTAGCTCCTCTTCTGGCCAATACACTGTACTTGCTGGGAACAGACGCCAATGCTATTTGCACTGTGTATGGCAATGGGACCACAATAGTGACTCTTCCTACCAGAAAAAAATTATTGATCATAGGACGAGAAACTGCATGTGATTCAACTCCATTTAGGACTTGGAAACAAACGCTTGCTCGCCTTACAAGAAACATAATCTGCTTTTGAGAAAAGAGCACTCTTCTACTCTACTGTGTTTCCTATAGGGCCAGAACGGTGAGCTTGCTCAGAACAAAAGAACTGTGCTTCCACACACACTGGACATATCAAGTTCAACTTTGCTTAAGAAACTGACAAGAACAGTAGATCCTCTTCAGTCTAATGCACTGTACATGCTGGGAACAGTCGCCAGTGCTATTTGCCCTGTGTATGGCAATTGGAGCGCAATAGTGACTCTTCTTACCAGAAAACAACTCTTGCTCATAGGACCAGAAACTGCATGTGATTCAACTCCATTTCTGACTGGGAAACAAACACTAGATCGCCTTACAAGAAACACACACTGCTTTTGAGAAAAGAGCACTCTTCTACTCTACTGTGTTTCCTATAGGGCCAGAACAGTAGGCTTGCTCAGAACAAAAGAGCTGTGCTTCCTACACACACAAGACATATCTAGTTCAACTTTGCTTAGGAAACTGACAAGAACAGTAGCTCCTCTTCAGTCCAATACACTGTACTTGCTGGGAACAGACGTGAGCACTATTTGCACTGTGTATGGCAATGGGAGCGCAATAGTGACTCTTCTTACTAGAAAACAACTCTTGCTTGTAAGATCAGAAACTGCATGTGATTCAACTCCATTTAGGACTTGCAAACAAACGCTTGCTCGCCTTACAAGAAACATACTCTGCTTTTGAGAAAAGAGCACTCTTCTACTCTACTGTGTTTCCTATAGGGCCAGAACAGTGAACTTGCTCAGAACAAAAGAACTGTGCTTCCACACACAATGGACATATCTAGTTCAACTTTGATTAGGAAACTGACAAGAACAGTAGATCCTCTTCAGTCTAATACACTGTACATGCTGGGAACAGTCACGAGTGCTATTTGCCCTGTGTATGGCAATTGGAGCGCAATAGTGACTCTTCTTACCAGAAAACAACTCTTGCTCATAGGACCAAAAACTGCATGTGATTCAACTCCATTTCTGACTGGGAAACAAACACTAGATCGCCTTACAGGAAACACACACCGCTTTTGAGAAAAGAGCACTCTTCTACTCTACTGTGTTTCCTATAGGGCCAGAACAGTAGGCTTGCTCAGAACAAAAGAGCTGTGCTTCCTACAAACACAAGACATATCTAGTTCAACTTTGCTTAGGAAACTGACAAGAACAGTAGATCCTCTTCAGTCCAATACACTGTACTTGCTGGGAACAGACACGAGTGCTATTTGCACTGTGTATGGCAATGGGAGCGCAATAGTGACTCTTCTTACCAGAAAACAACTCTTCCTCATAGGACCAGAAACTGCAAGTGATTCAACTCCATTTAGGACTGGGAAAAAAAAACGCTAGCTCGCCTTAAAGAAACACACTCCGCTTTTGAGAAAAGAGCACTCTTCTACTCTAATGTGTTTCCTATAGGGCCAGAACTTTGAGCTTGCTCAGAACAAAAGAACTGTGCTTCCTACACACACGGGCCATATCTAGTTCAACTCTGCTTAGGAAACTGACAAGAACAGTAGCTCCTCTTCAGTCCAATACACTGTACTTGCTGGGAAGAGACGTGAGCGCTATTTGCACTGTGTATGGCAATGGGAGCGCAATAGTGACTCTTCTTACCAGAAAACAACTCTTGCTCTTTGAACCAGAAACTGCATGGGATTCAACTCCATTTAGGACTGGGAAACAAACGCTAGCTTGCCTTACAAGAAACACACTCTGCTTTTGAGAAAGGAGCACTCTTCTACTCTACTGTGTTTCCTACAGGGCCAGAACAGTGAGCTTGCTCAGAACAAAAGAACTGTGCTTCCTACACACAAGGGCCATATCTAGTTCAACTCTGCTTAGGAAACTGACAAGAACAGTAGCTCCTCTTCAGTCCAATACACTGTACTTGCTGGGAACAGACGTGAGTGCTATTTGCACTGTGTATGGCAATGGGAGCGCAATAGTGACTCTTCTTACCAGAAAACAACTCTTGCTCATAGGACCAGAAATTGCATGTGATTCAACTCCATTTAGGATTGGGAAACAAACGCTAGCTCGCCTTACAAGAAACACACTCTGCTTTTGAGAAAAGAGCACTCTTCTACTCTACTGTGTTTCCTAAAGGGCCAGAACAGTGAGCTTGCTCAGAACAAAAGAACTGTGCTTCCTACACACACGGGCCATATCTAGTTCAACTCTGCTTAGGAAACTGCCAAGAACAGTAGCTTCTCTTCAGTCCAATACACTGTACTTGCTGTGAACAGACGCGAGTGCTATTTGCACTGTGTGTGGCAATGGGAGCGCAATAGTGACTCTTCTTACCAGAAAACAACTCTTGCTCGTAGGACCAGAAACTGCATGGGATTCAACTCCATTTAGGACTGGGAAACAAACGCTAGCTCGCCTTACAAGAAACACACTCTGCTTTTGAGAAAGGAGCACTCTTCTACTCTACTGTGTTTCCTATAGAGCCAGAACAGTGAGCTTGCTCAGAACAAAAGAAATGTGCTTCTACAGACACGGGAAATATCTAGTTCAACTCTGCTGAGGAAACTGACAAGAACAGTAGCTCCTTTTCAGTCCAATACACTGTACTTGCTGAGAACAGACGCCAGTGCTATTTGCACTGTGTATGGCAATGGGACCGCATTAGTAACTCTTCTTACCAGAAAGCAACTCTTCCTCGTAGGACCAGAAACTGCATGGGATTCAACTCCATTTAGGACTGGGAAACAAACGCTAGCTCGCCGTACAAGAAACACACTCTGCTTTTGAGAAAAGAGCACTCTTCTACTCTACTGTGTTTCCTATGTGGTCCGAACAGTTAGCGTGATCAGAACAAAAGAACTGTGCTTCCTACACACACGGGCCATATCTAGTTCAACTCAGCGTAGGAAACTGACAATAGGGGTAGCTCCTCTTCAGTCCAATATACTGTACTTGTTGGGAACAGACGTGAGTGCTCTATGCACTGTGTATGGCAATGGGAGCACAATAGTGACTCTTCTTACTAGAAAACAACTCTTGCTTGTAAGATCAGAAACTGCATGTGATTCAACTCCATTTAGGACTTGGAAACAAACGCTTGCTCGCCTTACAATAAACATAATCTGCTTTTGAGAAAAGAGCACTCTTCTACTCTACTGTGTTTCCTATAGGGCCAGAACAGTGAGCTTGCTCAGAACAAAAGAACTGTGCTTCCACACACACTGGACATATCTACTTCAACTTTGCTTAAGAAACTGACAAGAACAGTAGATCCTCTTCAGTCTAATACACTGTACATGCTGGGAACCGTCGCAAGTGCTATTTGCCCTGTGTATGGCAATTGGAGCGCAATAGTGACTCTTCTTACCAGAAAACAACTCTTGCTCATAGTACCAAAACACGCATGTGATTCAACTCCATTTCTGACTGGGAAACAAACACTAGATCGCCTTACAAGAAACACACACCGCTTTTGAGAAAAGAGCACTCTTCTACTCTACTGTGTTTCCTATAGGGCCAGAACAGTAGGCTTGCTCAGAACAAAAGAGCTGTGCTTCCTACACACACAAGACATATCTAGTTCAACTTTGCTTAGGAAACTGACAAGAACAGTAGCTCCTCTTCAGTCCAATACACTGTACTTGCTGGGAACAGACGTGAGTGCTATTTGCACTGTGTATGGCAATGGGAGCGCAATAGTCACTCTTCTTACCAGAAAACAACTCTTGCTCATAGGACCAGAAATTGCATGGGATTCAACTCCATTTAGGATTGGGAAACAAACGCTAGCTCGCCTTTCAAGAAACACACTCTACTTTTGAGAAAAGAGCACTCTTCTACTCTACTGTGTTTCCTACAGGGCCAGAACAGTGAGCTTGCTCAGAACAAAAGAACTGTGCTTCCTACACACACGGGCCATATCTAGTTCAACTCTGCTTAGGAAACTGACAAGAACAGCAGCTCCTCTTCAGTCCAATACACTGTACTTGCTGTGAACAGACGCGAGTGCTATTTGCACTGTGTATGGCAATGGGAGCGCAATAGTGACTCTTCTTACCAGAAAACAACTCTTGCTTGTAGGATCAGAAACTGCATGTGATTCAACTCCATTTAGGAATGGGAAACAAACGCTAGCTCGCCTTACAAGAAACACACTCCGCTTTTGAGAAAAGAGCACTCTTCTACTCTAATGTGTTTCCTATAGGGCCAGAACATTGAGCTTGCTCAGAAAAAAGAACTGTGCTTCCTACGCACACAGGCAATATCTAGTTCAACTCTGCTGAGGAAACTGACAAGAACAGTAGCTCCTCTTCAGTCCAATACACTGTACTTGCTGGGATCAGACGTGAGCGCTATTTGCACTGTGTATGGCAATGGGAGCGCAATAGTGACTCTTCTTACCAGAAAACAACTCTTGCTTGTAGGACCAGAAAATGCATGCGATTCAACTCCATTAAGGACTGGGAAACAAACGCTAGCTTGCCTTACAAGAAACACACTCTGCTTTTGAGAAAGGAGCACTCTTCTACTCTACAGTGTTTCCTATAGGGCCAGAACAGTGAGCTTGTTCAGAACAAAAGAACTGTGCTTCCTACACACAGGGGCCAAATCTAGTTCAACTCTGCTTAGGAAACTGACAAGAACAGTAGCTCCTCTTCAGTCCAATACACTGTACTTGCTGGGAACAGACGTGAGTGCTATTTGCACTGTGTATGGCAATGGGAGCGCAATAGTGACTCTTCTTACCAGAAAACAACTCTTGCTCATAGGACCAGAAATTGCATGTGATTCAACTCCATTTAGGATTGGGAAACAAACGCTAGCTCACCTTACAATAAACACACTCTGCTTTTGAGAAAAGAGCACTCTTCTACTCTACTGTGTTTCCTAAAGGGCCAGAACAGTGAGCTTGCTCAGAACAAAAGAACTGTGCTTCCTACACACACGGGCCATATCTAGTTCAACTCTGCTTAGGAAACTGCCAAGAACAGTAGCTTCTCTTCAGTCCAATACACTGTACTTGCTGTGAACAGACGCGAGTGCTATTTGCACTGTGTGTGGCAATGGGAGCGCAATAGTGACTCTTCTTACCAGAAAACAACTCTTGCTCGTAGGACCAGAAACTGCATGGGATTCAACTCCATTTAGGACTGGGAAACAAACGCTAGCTCGCCTTACAAGAAACACACTCTGCTTTTGAGAAAGGAGCACTCTTCTACTCTACTGTGTTTCCTATAGAGCCAGAACAGTGAGCTTGCTCAGAACAAAAGAAATGTGCTTCTACACACACGGGAAATATCTAGTTCAACTCTGCTGAGGAAACTGACAAGAACAGTAGCTCCTTTTCAGTCCAATACACTGTACTTGCTGAGAACAGACGCAAGTGCTATTTGCACTGTGTATGGCAATGGGACCGCATTAGTGACTCTTCTTACCAGAAAGCAACTCTTCCTCGTAGGACCAGAAACTGCATGGGATTCAACTCCATTTAGGACTGGGAAACAAACGCTAGCTCGCCGTACAAGAAACACACTCTGCTTTTGAGAAAAGAGCACTCTTCTACTCTACTGTGTTTCCTATGTGGTCCGAACAGTTAGCGTGATCAGAACAAAAGAACTGTGCTTCCTACACACACGGGCCATATCTAGTTCAACTCAGCTTAGGAAACTGACAATAGGGGTAGCTCCTCTTCAGTCCAATATACTGTACTTGTTGGGAACAGACGCGAGTGCTCTATGCACTGTGTATGGCAATGGGAGCACAATAGTGACTCTTCTTACTAGAAAACAACTCTTGCTTGTAAGATCAGAAACTGCATGTGATTCAACTCCATTTAGGACTTGGAAACAAACGCTTGCTCGCCTTACAATAAACATAATCTGCTTTTGAGAAAAGAGCACTCTTCTACTCTACTGTGTTTCCTATAGGGCCAGAACAGTGAGCTTGCTCACAACAAAAGAACTGTGCTTCCACACACACTGGACATATCTACTTCAACTTTGCTTAAGAAACTGACAAGAACAGTAGATCCTCTTCAGTCTAATACACTGTACATGCTGGGAACAGTCGCAAGTGCTATTTGCCCTGTGTATGGCAATTGGAGCGCAATAGTGACTCTTCTTACCAGAAAACAACTCTTGCTCATAGTACCAAAACCCGCATGTGATTCAACTCCATTTCTGACTGGGAAACAAACACTAGATCGCCTTACAAGAAACACACACCGCTTTTGAGAAAAGAGCACTCTTCTACTCTACTGTGTTTCCTATAGGGCCAGAACAATAGGCTTGCTCAGAACAAAAGAGCTGTGCTTCCTACACACACAAGACATATCTAGTTCAACTTTGCTTAGGAAACTGACAAGAACAGTAGCTCCTCTTCAGTCCAATACACTGTACTTGCTGGGAACAGACGTGAGTGCTATTAGCACTGTGTATGGCAATGGGAGCGCAATAGTCACTCTTCTTACCAGAAAACAACTCTTGCTCATAGGACCAGAAATTGCATGGGATTCAACTCCATTTAGGATTGGGAAACAAACGCTAGCTCGCCTTTCAAGAAACACACTCTACTTTTGAGAAAAGAGCACTCTTCTACTCTACTGTGTTTCCTACAGGGCCAGAACAGTGAGCTTGCTCAGAACAAAAGAACTGTGCTTCCTACACACACGGGCCATATCTAGTTCAACTCTGCTTAGGAAACTGCCAAGAACAGTAGCTTCTCTTCAGTCCAATACACTGTACTTGCTGTGAACAGATGCGAGTGCTATTTGCACTGTGTGTGGCAATGGGAGCGCAATAGTGACTCTTCTTACCAGAAAACAACTCTTGCTCGTAGGACCAGAAACTGCATGGGATTCAACTCCATTTAGGACTGGGAAACAAACGCTAGCTCGCCTTACAAGAAACACACTCTGCTTTTGAGAAAGGAGCACTCTTCTACTCTACTGTGTTTCCTATAGAGCCAGAACAGTGAGCTTGCTCAGAACAAAAGAAATGTGCTTCTACAGACACGGGAAATATCTAGTTCAACTCTGCTGAGGAAACTGACAAGAACAGTAGCTCCTTTTCAGTCCAATACACTGTACTTGCTGAGAACAGACGCAAGTGCTATTTGCACTGTGTATGGCAATGGGACCGCATTAGTGACTCTTCTTACCAGAAAGCAACTCTTCCTCGTAGGACCAGAAACTGCATGGGATTCAACTCCATTTAGGACTGGGAAACAAATGCTAGCTCGCCGTACAAGAAACACACTCTGCTTTTGAGAAAAGAGCAGTCTTCTACACTACTGTGTTTCCTATGTGGTCCGAACAGTTAGCGTGATCAGAACAAAAGAACTGTGCTTCCTACACACACGGGCCATATCTAGTTCAACTCAGCGTAGGAAACTGACAATAGGGGTAGCTCCTCTTCAGTCCAATATACTGTACTTGTTGGGAACAGACGCGAGTGCTCTATGCACTGTGTATGGCAATGGGAGCACAATAGTGACTCTTCTTACTAGAAAACAACTCTTGCTTGTAAGATCAGAAACTGCATGTGATTCAACTCCATTTAGGACTTGGAAACAAACGCTTGCTCGCCTTACAATAAACATAATCTGCTTTTGAGAAAAGAGCACTCTTCTACTCTACTGTGTTTCCTATAGGGCCAGAACAGTGAGCTTGCTCAGAACAAAAGAACTGTGCTTCCACACACACTGGACATATCTACTTCAACTTTGCTTAAGAAACTGACAAGAACAGTAGATCCTCTTCAGTCTAATACACTGTACATGCTGGGAACAGTCGCAAGTGCTATTTGCCCTGTGTATGGCAATTGGAGCGCAATAGTGACTCTTCTTACCAGAAAACAACTCTTGCTCATAGTACCAAAACACGCATGTGATTCAACTCCATTTCTGACTGGGAAACAAACACTAGATCGCCTTACAAGAAACACACACCGCTTTTGAGAAAAGAGCACTCTTCTACTCTACTGTGTTTCCTATAGGGCCAGAACAGTAGGCTTGCTCAGAACAAAAGAGCTGTGCTTCCTACACACACAAGACATATCTAGTTCAACTTTGCTTAGGAAACTGACAAGAACAGTAGCTCCTCTTCAGTCCAATACACTGTACTTGCTGGGAACAGACGTGAGTGCTATTTGCACTGTGTATGGCAATGGGAGCGCAATAGTCACTCTTCTTACCAGAAAACAACTCTTGCTCATAGGACCAGAAATTGCATGGGATTCAACTCCATTTAGGATTGGGAAACAAACGCTAGCTCGCCTTTCAAGAAACACACTCTACTTTTGAGAAAAGAGCACTCTTCTACTCTACTGTGTTTCCTACAGGGCCAGAACAGTGAGCTTGCTCAGAACAAAAGAACTGTGCTTCCTACACACACGGGCCATATCTAGTTCAACTCTGCTTAGGAAACTGACAAGAACAGCAGCTCCTCTTCAGTCCAATACACTGTACTTGCTGTGAACAGACGCGAGTGCTATTTGCACTGTGTATGGCAATGGGAGCGCAATAGTGACTCTTCTTACCAGAAAACAACTCTTGCTCATAGGATCAGAAACTGCATGTGATTCAACTCCATTTAGGAATGGGAAACAAATGCTAGCTCGCCTTACAAGAAACACACTCCGCTTTTGAGAAAAGAGCACTCTTCTACTCTAATGTGTTTCCTATAGGGCCAGAACTTTGAGCTTGCTCAGAAAAAAGAACTGTGCTTCCTACGCACACAGGCAATATCTAGTTCAACTCTGCTGAGGAAACTGACAAGAACAGTAGCTCCTCTTCAGTCCAATACACTGTACTTGCTGGGATCAGACGTGAGCGCTATTTGCACTGTGTATGGCAATGGGAGCGCAATAGTGACTCTTCTTACCAGAAAACAACTCTTGCTCGTAGGACCAGAAAATGCATGCGATTCAACTCCATTAAGGACTGGGAAACAAACGCTAGCTTGCCTTACAAGAAACACACTCTGCTTTTGAGAAAGGAGCACTCTTCTACTCTACAGTGTTTCCTATAGGGCCAGAACAGTGAGCTTGTTCAGAACAAAAGAACTGTGCTTCCTACACACAGGGGCCAAATCTAGTTCAACTCTGCTTAGGAAACTGACAAGAACAGTAGCTCCTCTTCAGTCCAATACACTGTACTTGCTGGGAACAGACGTGAGTGCTATTTGCACTGTGTATGGCAATGGGAGCGCAATAGTGACTCTTCTTACCAGAAAACAACTCTTGCTCATAGGACCAGAAATTGCATGTGATTCAACTCCATTTAGGATTGGGAAACAAACGCTAGCTCACCTTACAATAAACACACTCTGCTTTTGAGAAAAGAGCACTCTTCTACTCTACTGTGTTTCCTAAAGGGCCAGAACAGTGAGCTTGCTCAGAACAAAAGAACTGTGCTTCCTACACACACGGGCCATATCTAGTTCAACTCTGCTTAGGAAACTGCCAAGAACAGTAGCTTCTCTTCAGTCCAATACACTGTACTTGCTGTGAACAGACGCGAGTGCTATTTGCACTGTGTGTGGCAATGGGAGCGCAATAGTGACTCTTCTTACCAGAAAACAACTCTTGCTCGTAGGACCAGAAACTGCATGGGATTCAACTCCATTTAGGACTGGGAAACAAACGCTAGCTCGCCTTACAAGAAACACACTCTGCTTTTGAGAAAGGAGCACTCTTCTACTCTACTGTGTTTCCTATAGAGCCAGAACAGTGAGCTTGCTCAGAACAAAAGAAATGTGCTTCTACACACACGGGAAATATCTAGTTCAACTCTGCTGAGGAAACTGACAAGAACAGTAGCTCCTTTTCAGTCCAATACACTGTACTTGCTGAGAACAGACGCAAGTGCTATTTGCACTGTGTATGGCAATGGGACCGCATTAGTGACTCTTCTTACCAGAAAGCAACTCTTCCTCGTAGGACCAGAAACTGCATGGGATTCAACTCCATTTAGGACTGGGAAACAAACGCTAGCTCGCCGTACAAGAAACACACTCTGCTTTTGAGAAAAGAGCACTCTTCTACTCTACTGTGTTTCCTATGTGGTCCGAACAGTTAGCGTGATCAGAACAAAAGAACTGTGCTTCCTACACACACGGGCCATATCTAGTTCAACTCAGCTTAGGAAACTGACAATAGGGGTAGCTCCTCTTCAGTCCAATATACTGTACTTGTTGGGAACAGACGCGAGTGCTCTATGCACTGTGTATGGCAATGGGAGCACAATAGTGACTCTTCTTACTAGAAAACAACTCTTGCTTGTAAGATCAGAAACTGCATGTGATTCAACTCCATTTAGGACTTGGAAACAAACGCTTGCTCGCCTTACAATAAACATAATCTGCTTTTGAGAAAAGAGCACTCTTCTACTCTACTGTGTTTCCTATAGGGCCAGAACAGTGAGCTTGCTCACAACAAAAGAACTGTGCTTCCACACACACTGGACATATCTACTTCAACTTTGCTTAAGAAACTGACAAGAACAGTAGATCCTCTTCAGTCTAATACACTGTACATGCTGGGAACAGTCGCAAGTGCTATTTGCCCTGTGTATGGCAATTGGAGCGCAATAGTGACTCTTCTTACCAGAAAACAACTCTTGCTCATAGTACCAAAACACGCATGTGATTCAACTCCATTTCTGACTGGGAAACAAACACTAGATCGCCTTACAAGAAACACACACCGCTTTTGAGAAAAGAGCACTCTTCTACTCTACTGTGTTTCCTATAGGGCCAGAACAGTAGGCTTGCTCAGAACAAAAGAGCTGTGCTTCCTACACACACAAGACATATCTAGTTCAACTTTGCTTAGGAAACTGACAAGAACAGCAGCTCCTCTTCAGTCCAATACACTGTACTTGCTGTGAACAGACGCGAGTGCTATTTGCACTGTGTATGGCAATGGGAGCGCAATAGTGACTCTTCTTACCAGAAAACAACTCTTGCTTGTAGGATCAGAAACTGCATGTGATTCAACTCCATTTAGGAATGGGAAACAAACGCTAGCTCGCCTTACAAGAAACACACTCCGCTTTTGAGAAAAGAGCACTCTTCTACTCTAATGTGTTTCCTATAGGGCCAGAACTTTGAGCTTGCTCAGAAAAAAGAACTGTGCTTCCTACGCACACAGGCAATATCTAGTTCAACTCTGCTGAGGAAACTGACAAGAACAGTAGCTCCTCTTCAGTCCAATACACTGTACTTGCTGGGATCAGACGTGAGCGCTATTTGCACTGTGTATGGCAATGGGAGCGCAATAGTGACTCTTCTTACCAGAAAACAACTCTTGCTTGTAGGACCAGAAAATGCATGCGATTCAACTCCATTAAGGACTGGGAAACAAACGCTAGCTTGCCTTACAAGAAACACACTCTGCTTTTGAGAAAGGAGCACTCTTCTACTCTACAGTGTTTCCTATAGGGCCAGAACAGTGAGCTTGTTCAGAACAAAAGAACTGTGCTTCCTACACACAGGGGCCAAATCTAGTTCAACTCTGCTTAGGAAACTGACAAGAACAGTAGCTCCTCTTCAGTCCAATACACTGTACTTGCTGGGAACAGACGTGAGTGCTATTTGCACTGTGTATGGCAATGGGAGCGCAATAGTGACTCTTCTTACCAGAAAACAACTCTTGCTCATAGGACCAGAAATTGCATGTGATTCAACTCCATTTAGGATTGGGAAACAAACGCTAGCTCACCTTACAATAAACACACTCTGCTTTTGAGAAAAGAGCACTCTTCTACTCTACTGTGTTTCCTAAAGGGCCAGAACAGTGAGCTTGCTCAGAACAAAAGAACTGTGCTTCCTACACACACGGGCCATATCTAGTTCAACTCTGCTTAGGAAACTGCCAAGAACAGTAGCTTCTCTTCAGTCCAATACACTGTACTTGCTGTGAACAGACGCGAGTGCTATTTGCACTGTGTGTGGCAATGGGAGCGCAATAGTGACTCTTCTTACCAGAAAACAACTCTTGCTCGTAGGACCAGAAACTGCATGGGATTCAACTCCATTTAGGACTGGGAAACAAACGCTAGCTCGCCTTACAAGAAACACACTCTGCTTTTGAGAAAGGAGCACTCTTCTACTCTACTGTGTTTCCTATAGAGCCAGAACAGTGAGCTTGCTCAGAACAAAAGAAATGTGCTTCTACACACACGGGAAATATCTAGTTCAACTCTGCTGAGGAAACTGACAAGAACAGTAGCTCCTTTTCAGTCCAATACACTGTACTTGCTGAGAACAGACGCAAGTGCTATTTGCACTGTGTATGGCAATGGGACCGCATTAGTGACTCTTCTTACCAGAAAGCAACTCTTCCTCGTAGGACCAGAAACTGCATGGGATTCAACTCCATTTAGGACTGGGAAACAAACGCTAGCTCGCCGTACAAGAAACACACTCTGCTTTTGAGAAAAGAGCACTCTTCTACTCTACTGTGTTTCCTATGTGGTCCGAACAGTTAGCGTGATCAGAACAAAAGAACTGTGCTTCCTACACACACGGGCCATATCTAGTTCAACTCAGCTTAGGAAACTGACAATAGGGGTAGCTCCTCTTCAGTCCAATATACTGTACTTGTTGGGAACAGACGCGAGTGCTCTATGCACTGTGTATGGCAATGGGAGCACAATAGTGACTCTTCTTACTAGAAAACAACTCTTGCTTGTAAGATCAGAAACTGCATGTGATTCAACTCCATTTAGGACTTGGAAACAAACGCTTGCTCGCCTTACAATAAACATAATCTGCTTTTGAGAAAAGAGCACTCTTCTACTCTACTGTGTTTCCTATAGGGCCAGAACAGTGAGCTTGCTCACAACAAAAGAACTGTGCTTCCACACACACTGGACATATCTACTTCAACTTTGCTTAAGAAACTGACAAGAACAGTAGATCCTCTTCAGTCTAATACACTGTACATGCTGGGAACAGTCGCAAGTGCTATTTGCCCTGTGTATGGCAATTGGAGCGCAATAGTGACTCTTCTTACCAGAAAACAACTCTTGCTCATAGTACCAAAACCCGCATGTGATTCAACTCCATTTCTGACTGGGAAACAAACACTAGATCGCCTTACAAGAAACACACACCGCTTTTGAGAAAAGAGCACTCTTCTACTCTACTGTGTTTCCTATAGGGCCAGAACAATAGGCTTGCTCAGAACAAAAGAGCTGTGCTTCCTACACACACAAGACATATCTAGTTCAACTTTGCTTAGGAAACTGACAAGAACAGTAGCTCCTCTTCAGTCCAATACACTGTACTTGCTGGGAACAGACGTGAGTGCTATTAGCACTGTGTATGGCAATGGGAGCGCAATAGTCACTCTTCTTACCAGAAAACAACTCTTGCTCATAGGACCAGAAATTGCATGGGATTCAACTCCATTTAGGATTGGGAAACAAACGCTAGCTCGCCTTTCAAGAAACACACTCTACTTTTGAGAAAAGAGCACTCTTCTACTCTACTGTGTTTCCTACAGGGCCAGAACAGTGAGCTTGCTCAGAACAAAAGAACTGTGCTTCCTACACACACGGGCCATATCTAGTTCAACTCTGCTTAGGAAACTGCCAAGAACAGTAGCTTCTCTTCAGTCCAATACACTGTACTTGCTGTGAACAGATGCGAGTGCTATTTGCACTGTGTGTGGCAATGGGAGCGCAATAGTGACTCTTCTTACCAGAAAACAACTCTTGCTCGTAGGACCAGAAACTGCATGGGATTCAACTCCATTTAGGACTGGGAAACAAACGCTAGCTCGCCTTACAAGAAACACACTCTGCTTTTGAGAAAGGAGCACTCTTCTACTCTACTGTGTTTCCTATAGAGCCAGAACAGTGAGCTTGCTCAGAACAAAAGAAATGTGCTTCTACAGACACGGGAAATATCTAGTTCAACTCTGCTGAGGAAACTGACAAGAACAGTAGCTCCTTTTCAGTCCAATACACTGTACTTGCTGAGAACAGACGCAAGTGCTATTTGCACTGTGTATGGCAATGGGACCGCATTAGTGACTCTTCTTACCAGAAAGCAACTCTTCCTCGTAGGACCAGAAACTGCATGGGATTCAACTCCATTTAGGACTGGGAAACAAATGCTAGCTCGCCGTACAAGAAACACACTCTGCTTTTGAGAAAAGAGCAGTCTTCTACACTACTGTGTTTCCTATGTGGTCCGAACAGTTAGCGTGATCAGAACAAAAGAACTGTGCTTCCTACACACACGGGCCATATCTAGTTCAACTCAGCGTAGGAAACTGACAATAGGGGTAGCTCCTCTTCAGTCCAATATACTGTACTTGTTGGGAACAGACGCGAGTGCTCTATGCACTGTGTATGGCAATGGGAGCACAATAGTGACTCTTCTTACTAGAAAACAACTCTTGCTTGTAAGATCAGAAACTGCATGTGATTCAACTCCATTTAGGACTTGGAAACAAACGCTTGCTCGCCTTACAATAAACATAATCTGCTTTTGAGAAAAGAGCACTCTTCTACTCTACTGTGTTTCCTATAGGGCCAGAACAGTGAGCTTGCTCAGAACAAAAGAACTGTGCTTCCAGACACACTGGACATATCTACTTCAACTTTGCTTAAGAAACTGACAAGAACAGTAGATCCTCTTCAGTCTAATACACTGTACATGCTGGGAACAGTCGCAAGTGCTATTTGCCCTGTGTATGGCAATTGGAGCGCAATAGTGACTCTTCTTACCAGAAAACAACTCTTGCTCATAGTACCAAAACACGCATGTGATTCAACTCCATTTCTGACTGGGAAACAAACACTAGATCGCCTTACAAGAAACACACACCGCTTTTGAGAAAAGAGCACTCTTCTACTCTACTGTGTTTCCTATAGGGCCAGAACAGTAGGCTTGCTCAGAACAAAAGAGCTGTGCTTCCTACACACACAAGACATATCTAGTTCAACTTTGCTTAGGAAACTGACAAGAACAGTAGCTCCTCTTCAGTCCAATACACTGTACTTGCTGGGAACAGACGTGAGTGCTATTTGCACTGTGTATGGCAATGGGAGCGCAATAGTCACTCTTCTTACCAGAAAACAACTCTTGCTCATAGGACCAGAAATTGCATGGGATTCAACTCCATTTAGGATTGGGAAACAAACGCTAGCTCGCCTTTCAAGAAACACACTCTACTTTTGAGAAAAGAGCACTCTTCTACTCTACTGTGTTTCCTACAGGGCCAGAACAGTGAGCTTGCTCAGAACAAAAGAACTGTGCTTCCTACACACACGGGCCATATCTAGTTCAACTCTGCTTAGGAAACTGACAAGAACAGCAGCTCCTCTTCAGTCCAATACACTGTACTTGCTGTGAACAGACGCGAGTGCTATTTGCACTGTGTATGGCAATGGGAGCGCAATAGTGACTCTTCTTACCAGAAAACAACTCTTGCTCATAGGATCAGAAACTGCATGTGATTCAACTCCATTTAGGAATGGGAAACAAATGCTAGCTCGCCTTACAAGAAACACACTCCGCTTTTGAGAAAAGAGCACTCTTCTACTCTAATGTGTTTCCTATAGGGCCTGAACTTTGAGCTTGCTCAGAAAAAAGAACTGTGCTTCCTACGCACACAGGCAATATCTAGTTCAACTCTGCTGAGGAAACTGACAAGAACAGTAGCTCCTCTTCAGTCCAATACACTGTACTTGCTGGGATCAGACGTGAGCGCTATTTGCACTGT
>NW_026737292.1:0-45000 GCF_949786415.1 Peromyscus eremicus | reverse complement strand
TTTCCTATGGGGTCCAAACAGTGAGCTTGATCAGAACAAAAGAACTGTGCTTCCAACGCACACGGACCATATGTAGTTCAACTCTGCTTAGTAAACTGACAAGAACAGTAGCTCTTATTCAGTCAAAAACACTGTACTTGCTGGGAAAAGGTGCGAGTGCTATTTGCCTTGTGTAGGGCAATGGGAGCACAATAGTGACTTTCCTTACCAGAAAACAACTCTTGTTCATAGGACCAGAAACTGCATGTGATTCCACTCCATTTAGGACTAGGAAACAAACGCTAGCTCGTCTTACAAAAACACACTCTGCTTTTGAGAAAAGAGCACTCTTCTACTATACTGTGTTTCCTATAGGGCCTGAACAGTGAACTTGCTCAGAACATAAGAAATGTGCTTCCTACACACATGGGCCATATCTAGTTCAACTCTGCTAAGAAACTGACAAGAACAGTAGCTCCTCTTCAGTCTGATACACTGTAATTGCTGGGAACAGACGCTAGAGCTATTTGCACTGTGTATGGCAATGGGAGCGCAATAGTGACTTTCCTTACCAGAAAACAACTCTTGCTCGTAGGACCAGAAACTGCATGTGATTCAACTCCATTTAGGAATGGGAAACAAATGCTAGCTCGCCTTACAGGAAACACACTCTGCTTTTGAGAAAAGAGCACTCTTCTACTCTACTGTTTTTCCTATGGTGTCCGAACAGTGAGCTTGCTCAGAACAAAAGAACTTTGCTTCCTACACACATGGCCATATCTAGTTCAATTCTGCTTAGGAACCTGACAAGAACAGTAGATCCTCTTCAGTCCAATACACTGTACTTGCTGGGAACAGACGCCAGTGCTCTTTGTCCTGTGTATGGCAATGGCAGCGCAATAGTGACTCTTCTTACCATAAAACAAGTCTTGCTCGTAGAACTACAAACTACATGTGATTCAACTCCATTTAGGACTGGGAAACAAACGCTAGCTCGCCTTACAAGAAACACACTCTGCTTTTGAGAAAAGAGCACTCTTCTACTCTACTGTGTTTCCTATAGGGCCAGAACAGTGAGTTTGCTCAGCTCAAAAGAACTGTGCTTCCTACACACACGGGTCATAACTAGTTCAACTCTGCTTAGGAAACTCACAACAACAGTAGCTCCTCTTCAGTCTGATACACTGTACTTGCTGGGAACAGACGCGAATACTATTTGCACTGTGTATGGCAAAGGGAACGCAATAGTGACTTTCCTTACCAGAAAACAACTCTTGCTCGTAGGACCAGAAACTGCATGTGATTCAACTCCATTTAGGACTGGGAAACAAACGCTAGCTCGCCTTACAAGAAACACACTCTGCTTTTGAGAAAAGAGCACTCTTCTACTCTACTGTGTTTCCTATGGGGTCCAAACAGTGAGCTTGCTCAGAACAAAAAACTGTGCTTCCTACACACGGACCATATGCAGTTCAACTCTGCTTAGGAAACTGACAAGAACAGTAGCTCCTCTTCAGTCTGATACACAGTACTTGCTGGGAACAGACGTGAGTGCTATTTGCACTGTGTATGGCAATTCGAGCCCAATAGTGACTTGTCTTACCAGAAAACAACTCTTGCTCTTAAGAAAAAAACTGCATGTGACTCAACTCCATTTAGGACTGGCAAACAAACTCTAGCTCGCCTTACAAGAAACACACTCTGCTTTTGAGAAAAGAGCACTCTTCTACTCTACTCTGTTTCCTATGGTGTCCGAACAGTGAGCTTTCTCAGAACAAAAAAAACTGTTCTTCCTACACACACGGCCATATCTATTTCAAGTCTGCTTAAGAACCTGACAAGAACAGTAGATCCTCTTCAGTCCAATACACTGTACTTGCTGCGCACAGACGCCAGTTCTATTTGTCCTGTGAATGGCAATGGCAGCGCAATAGTGACTCTTCTTACCAGAAAACAACTCTTCCTCGTAGTACCAGAAACTGCATGGGATTCAACTCAACTTAGGACTGGGAAACAAACGCTAGTTCGCCTTACAAGAAACACACTCTGCTTTTGAAAAAAGAACACTCTTCTACTCCACTGTGTTTCCTATGGAGTACAAACAGTGAGCTTGCTCAGAACAAAAGAACTGTGCTTCCTACACACATGGACCATATCTAGTTGAACTCTGCTTAGGAAACTGACAAGAACAGTAGCTCCTATTCAGTCCAATACACTGTACTTGCTGGGAACAGACGGGAGTGCTATTTGCACTGTATAAGGCATTTGGAGCGCAATAGTGACTTTCCTTACCAGAAAAAACTCTTGTTCGTAGGACCAGAAACTGCATGTGATTCCACTCCATTTAAAACTAGGAAACAAACGCTAGCTTGCCTTACAAAAACACACTCTGCATTTGAGAAAAGAGCACTCTTCTACTCTACTGTGTTTCCTATAGGGCCAGAACAGTGAGCTTGCTCAGAACAAAAGGACTGTGCTTCCTATACACACGGGCCATATCTAGTTCAACTCTGCTTAGGAAACTGACAAGAACAGTAGCTCCTCTTCAGTCCGATACACTGTACTTGCTGGGAACAGACGCAAGAGCTATTTGCACTGTGTATGGCAAGGGGAGCGCAATAGTGACTTTCCTTACCAGAAAACAACTCTTGCTCGTAGGACCAGAAACTGCATGTGATTCAACTCCATTTAGGACTGGGAAACAAACGCTAGCTCGCCTTACAAGAAACACACTCTGCTTTTGAGAAAAGAGCACTCTTCTACTCTACTGTGTTTCCTATGGGGTCCAAACAGTGAGCTTGCTCAGAAAAAAAAAAACTGTGCTTCCTACACACGGACCATATGCAGTTTAACTCTGCTTAGGAAACTGACAAGAACAGTAGCTCCTCTTCAGTCCGATACACTGTACTTGCTGGGAACAGGCGCGAATACTATTTGCACTGTGTATGGCAAAGGGAACGCAATAGTGACTTTCCTTACCAGAAAACAACTCTTGCTCGTAGGACCAGAAACTGCATGTGATTCAACTCCATTTAGGACTGGGAAACAAACGCTAGCTCGCCTTACAAGAAACACACTCTGCTTTTGAGAAAAGAGCACTCTTCTACTCTACTGTGTTTCCTATGGGGTCCAAACAGTGAGCTTGCTCAGAACAAAAAACTGTGCTTCCTACACACGGACCATATGCAGTTCAACTCTGCTTAGGAAACTGACAAGAACAGTAGCTCCTTTTCAGTCTGATACACAGTACTTGCTGGGAACAGACGTGAGTGCTATTTGCACTGTGTATGGCAATTCGAGCACAATAGTCACTTGTCTTACCAGAAAACAACTCTTGCTCTTAAGAAAAAAACTGCATGTGACTCAACTCCATTTAGGACTGGGAAACAAACTCTAGCTCGCCTTACAAGCAACACACTCTGCTTTTGAGAAAAGAGCACTCTTCAACTCTACTGTGTTTCCTGTAGGGCCAGAACAGTGAGCTTGCTCAGAACAAAAGAACTGTGCTTCCTACACACACGGGCCATATCTAGTTCAACTCGGCTTAGGAAACTGACAAGAACAGTAGCTCCTCTTCAGTCCGATACACTGTACTTGCTGGGAACAGACGCATGGGCTATTTGCACTGTGTATGGCAATGGGAGCGCAATAGTGACTTTCCTTACCAGAAAACAACTCTTGCTCTTAGTACCAGAAACTGCATATGATTCAACTCCATTTAGGACTGGGAAACAAACGCTAGCTCGCCTTCCAAGAAACACACTCTGCTTTAGAGAAAAGAGCACTCATCTACTCTACTCTGTTTCCTATGGTGTCTGAACAGTGAGCTTTCTCAGAACAAAAAAAAACTGTTCTTCCTACACACACGGCCATATCTATTTCAAGTCTGCTTAAGAACCTGACAAGAACAGTAGATCCTCTTCAGTCCAATACACTGTACTTGCTGCGCACACACGCCAGTTCTATTTGTCCTGTGAATGGCAATGGCAGCGCAATAGTGACTCTTCTTACCAGAAAACAACTCTTGCTCGTAGTACCAGAAACTGCATGGGATTCAACTCAACTTAGGACTGGGAAACAAACGCTAGTTCGCCTTACAAGAAACACACTCTGCTTTTGAAAAAAGAACACTCTTCTACTCCACTGTGTTTCCTATGGAGTACAAACAGTGAGCTTGCTCAGAACAAAAGAACTGTGCTTCCTACACACATGGACCATATCTAGTTGAACTCTGCTTAGGAAACTGACAAGAACAGTAGCTCCTATTCAGTCCAATACACTGTACTTGCTGGGAACAGACGGGAGTGCTATTTGCACTGTATAAGGCATTTGGAGCGCAATAGTGACTTTCCTTACCAGAAAACAACTCTTGTTCGTAGGACCAGAAACTGCATGTGATTCCACTCCATTTAAAACTAGGAAACAAACGCTAGCTTGCCTTACAAAAACACACTCTGCATTTGAGAAAAGAGCACTCTTCTACTCTACTGTGTTTCCTATAGTGCCAGAACTGTGAGCTTGCTCAGAACAAAAGGACTGTGCTTCCTATACACACGGGCCATATCTAGTTCAACTCTGCTTAGGAAACTGACAAGAACAGTAGCTCCTCTTCAGTCCGATACACTGTACTTGCTGGGAACAGACGCAAGAGCTATTTGCACTGTGTATGGCAAGGGGAGCGCAATAGTGACTTTCCTTACCAGAAAACAACTCTTGCTCGTAGGACCAGAAACTGCATGTGATTCAACTCCATTTAGGACTGGGAAACAAACGCTAGCTCGCCTTACAAGAAACACACTCTGCTTTTGAGAAAAGAGCACTCTTCTACTCTACTGTGTTTCCTATGGGGTCCAAACAGTGAGCTTGCTCAGAACAAAAAACTGTGCTTCCTACACACGGACCATATGCAGTTCAACTCTGCTTAGGAAACTGACAAGAACAGTAGCTCCTCTTCAGTCTGATACACAGTACTTGCTGGGAACAGACGTGAGTGCTATTTGCACTGTGTATGGCAATTCGAGCCCAATAGTGACTTGTCTTACCAGAAAACAACTCTTGCTCTTAAGACAAAAAACTGCATGTGACTCAACTCCATTTAGGACTGGGAAACAAACTCTAGCTCGCCTTACAAGAAACACACTCTGCTTTTGAGAAAAGAGCACTCTTCTACTCTACTGTGTTTCCTGTAGGGCCAGAACAGTGAGCTTGCTCAGAACAAAAGAACTGTGCTTCCTACACACACGGGCCATATCTAGTTCAACTCTGCTTAGGAAACTGAGAAGAACAGTAGCTCCTCTTCAGTCCGATACACTGTACTTGCTGGGAACAGACACATGGGCTATTTGCACTGTGTATGGCAATGGGAGCGCAATAGTGACTTTCCTTACCAGAAAACAACTCTTGCTCTTAGTACCAGAAACTGCATGTGATTCAACTCCATTTAGGACTGGGAAACAAACGCTAGCTCGCCTTCCAAGAAACACACTCTGCTTTAGAGAAAAGAGCACTCTTCTACTCTACTCTGTTTCCTATGGTCCGAACAGTGAGCTTTCTCAGAACAAAAAAAACTGTTCTTCCTACACACACGGCCATATGTATTTCAAGTCTGCTTAAGAACCTGACAAGAACAGTAGATCCTCTTCAGTCCAATACACTGTACTTGCTGCGCACAGACGCCAGTTCTATTTGTCCTGTGTACGGCAATGGCAGCGCAATAGTGACTCTTATTACCAGAAAACAACTCTTGCTCGTAGTACCAGAAACTGCATGGGATTCAACTCAACTTAGGACTGGGAAACAAACGCTAGTTCGCCTTACAAGAAACACACTCTGCTTTTGAAAAAAGAACACTCTTCTACTCCACTGTGTTTCCTATGGAGTACAAACAGTGAGCTTGCTCAGAACAAAAGAACTGTGCTTCCTACACACAGGGACCATATCTAGTTCAACTCTGCTTAGGAAACTGACAAGAACAGTAGCTCCTATTCAGTCCAATACACTGTACTTGCTGGGAACAGACGGGAGTGCTATTTGCACTGTATAAGGCATTTGGAGCGCAATAGTGACTATCCTTACCAGAAAACAACTCTTCTTCGTAGGACCAGAAACTGCATGTGATTCCACTCCATTTAAAACTAGGAAACAAACGCTAGCTCGCCTTACAAAAACACACTCTGCTTTTCAGAAAAGAGCACTCTTCTACTCTACTGTGTTTCCTATAGGGCCAGAACCGTGAGCTTGCTCAGAACAAAAGAACTGTGCTTCCTATACACACGGGCCATATCTAGTTCAACTCTGCTTAGGAAACTGACAAGAACAGTAGCTCCTCTTCAGTCCGATACACTGTACTTGCTAGGAACAGACGCGATAGCTATTTGCACTGTGTATGGCAAGGTGAGCGCAATAGTGACTTTCATTAACAGAAAACAACTCTTGCTCGTAGAACGAGAAACTGCATGTGATTCAACTCCATTTAGGACTGGGAAACAAACGCTAGCTCGCCTTACAAGAAACATACTCTGCTTTTGAGAAAAGAGCACTCTTCTACTCTACTGTGTTTCCTATGGGGTCCAAACAGTGAGCTTGCTCAGAACAAAAGAACTGTGCTTCCTACACACAGGGACCATATCTAGTTCAACTCTGCTTAGTAAACTGACAAGAACAGTAGCTCCTATTCAGTCCAATACACTGTACTTGCTGGGAAAAGTCGCGAGTGCTATTTGCCTTGTGTAGGGCAAAGGGAGCGCAATAGTGACTTTCCTTACCAGAAAACAACTCTTGTTCATAGGACCAGAAACTGCATATGATTCCACTCCAATTAAAACTAGGAAACAAACGCTAGCTCGCCTTACAAAAACACACCCTGCTTTTGAGAAAAGAGCACTCTTCTACTCTACTGTGTTTCCTATAGGGCCAGAACAGTGGACTTGCTCAGAACATAAGAACTGTGCTTCATACACACACGGGCCATATCTAGTTCAACTCTGCTTAGGAAACTGAGAAGAACAGTAGCTCCTCTTCAGTCCGATACACTGTACTTGCTGGGAACAGACGCATGGGCTATTTGCACTGTCTATGGCAATGGGAACGCAATAGTGACTTTCCTTACCAGAAAACAACTCTTGCTCTTAGTACCAGAAACTGCATGTGATTCAACTCCATTTAGGACTGCAAAACAAACGCTAGCTCGCCTTCCAAGAAACACACTCTGCTTTAGAGAAAAGAGCACTCTTCTACTCTACTGTGTTTCCTAAGGTGTCCGACAGTGAGCTTGATCAGAACAAAAAAAACTGTTCTTCCTACACACACGGCCATATCTATTTCAAGTCTGCTTAAGAACCTGACAAGAACAGTAGATCCTCTTCAGTCCAATACACTGTACTTGCTGCGCACAGACGCCAGTGCTATTTGCCCTGTGTATGGCAATGGCAGCACAATAGTGACTCTTCCTACCAGAAAACAACTCTTGCTCGTAGTACCAGAAACTGCATGGGATTCAACTCCACTTAGGACTGGGAAACAAACGCTAGTTCGCCTTACAAGAAACACACTCTGCTTTTGAAAAAAGAGCACTCTTCTACTCCACTGTGTTTCCTATGGGGTACAAACAGTGAGCTTGCTCAGAACAAAAGAACTGTGCTTCCTACACACATGGACCATATCTAGTTCAACTCTGCTTAGGAAACTGACAAGAACAGTAGCTCCTATTCAGTCCAACACACTGTACTTGCTAGGAACAGACGGGAGTGCTATTTGCACTGTATAAGACATTTGGAGCGCAATAGTGACTCTTCTTACCAGAAAACAACTCTTGCTTGTAGGACCAAAAACTGCATGTGACTCAACTCCATTTAGGACTGGGAAACAAATGCGAGCTCACCTTACAAGAAACACACTCTGCTTTAGAGAAAAGAGCACTCTTCTACTCTACTGTGTTTCCTATAGGGCCAAAACAGTGAGCTTGCTCAGAACATAAGAACTGTGCATCCTACACACACGGGCGATATCTATTTCAACTCTGCTCAGGACACTGACAAGAACAGTAGCTCCTCTTCAGGCCAATACACTGTATTTGCTTGGAACAGACGCATGGGTATTTGCACTGTGTATGGCAAAGGGAGCACAATAGTGACTTTCCTTACCAGAAAACAACTCTTGCTCGTAGGACCAGAAACTGCATGTGATTCCACACCATTTAGGAATGGGAAACAAATGCTAGCTCGCCTTACAAGAAACACACTCTGCTTTAGAGAAAAGAGCACTCTTCTACTCTACTGTGTTTCCTATGGGGTCCAAACAGTGAGCTTGCTCAGAACAAAAGAACTGTGCTTCCTACACACACAGACCATATCTAGTTCAACTCTACTTAGTAAACTGACAAGAACAGTAGCTCCTATTCAGTCCAATACACTGTACTTGCTGGGAAAAGTCACGAGTGCTATTTGCCTTGTGTAGGGCAATGGGAGCGCAATAGTGACTTTCCTTACCAGAAAACAACTCTTGTTCATAGGACCAGAAACTGCATGTGATTCCACTCCATTTAAAACTAGGAAACAAACGATAGCTCGCCTTACAAAAACACATTCTGCTTTTGAGAAAAGAGCACTCTTCTACTCTACTGTGTTTCCTATAGGGCCAGAACAGTGGACTTGCTCAGAACATAAGAACTGTGCTTCCTCCACACACGGGCCATATCTAGTTCAACTCTGCTTAGGAAACTGAGAAGAACAGTAGCTCCTCTTCAGTCCGATACACTGTACTTGCTGGGAACAGAAGCATGGGCTATTTGCACTGTCTATGGCAATGGGAACGCAATAGTGACTTTCCTTACGAGAAAACAACTCTTGCTCTTAGTACCAGAAACTGCATGTGATTCAACTCCATTTAGGACTGGAAAACAAACGCTAGCTCGCCTTCCAAGAAACACACTCTGCTTTAGAGAAAAGAGCACTCTTCTACTCTACTGTGTTTCTTACGGTGTCCGACAGTGAGCTTGATCAGAACAAAAAAAACTGTTCTTCCTACACACACGGCCATATCTATTTCAAGTCTGCTTAAGAACCTGACAAGAACAGTAGATCCTCTTCAGTCCAATACACTGTACTTGCTGCGCACAGACGCCAGTGCTATTTGCCCTGTGTATGGCAATGGCAGCACAATAGTGACTCTTCTTACCAGAAAACAACTCTTGCTCGTAGTACCAGAAACTGCATGGGATTCAACTCCACTTAGGACTGGGAAACAAACGCTAGTTCGCCTTACAAGAAACACACTCTGCTTTTGAAAAAAGAGCACTCTTCTACTCCACTGTGTTTCCTATGGGGTACAAACAGTGAGCTTGCTCAGAACAAAAGAACTGTGCTTCCTACACACATGGACCATATCTAGTTCAACTCTGCTTAGGAAACTGACAAGAACAGTAGCTCCTATTCAGTCCAACACACTGTACTTGCTGGGAACAGACGGGAGTGCTATTTGCACTGTATAAGACATTTGGATCGCAATAGTGACTCTTCTTACCAGAAAACAACTCTTGCTTGTAGGACCAAAAACTGCATGTGACTCAACTCCATTTAGGACTGGGAAACAAATGCGAGCTCACCTTACAAGAAACACACTCTGCTTTAGAGAAAAGAGCACTCTTCTACTCTGCTGTGTTTCCTATAGGGCCAAAACAGTGAGCTTGCTCAGAACATAAGAACTGTGCCTCCTACACACACGGGCGATATCTATTTCAACTCTGCTCAGGACACTGACAAGAACAGTAGCTCCTCTTCAGGCCAATACACTGTATTTGCTGGGAACAGACGCATGGGTATTTGCACTGTGTATGGCAATGGGAGCACAATAGTGACTTTCCTTACCAGAAAACAACTCTTGCTCGTAGGACCAGAAACTGCATGTGATTCCACACCATTTAGGAATGGGAAACAAATGCTAGCTCGCCTTACAAGAAACACACTCTGCTTTAGAGAAAAGAGCACTCTTCTACTCTACTGTGTTTCCTATGGGGTCCAAACAGTGAGCTTGCTCAGAACAAAAGAACTGTGCTTCCTACACACACAGACCATATCTAGTTCAACTCTACTTAGTAAACTGACAAGAACAGTAGCTCCTATTCAGTCCAATACACTGTACTTGCTGGGAAAAGTCACGAGTGCTATTTGCCTTGTGTAGGGCAATGGGAGCGCAATAGTGACTTTCCTTACCAGAAAACAACTCTTGTTCATAGGACCAGAAACTGCATGTGATTCCACTCCATTTAAAACTAGGAAACAAACGCTAGCTCGCCTTACAAAAACACACTCTGCTTTTGAGAAAAGAGCACTCTTCTACTCTACTGTGTTTACTATAGGGCCAGAACAGTGGACTTGCTCAGAACATAAGAACTGTGCTTCCTACACACACGGGCCATATCTAGTTCAACTCTGCTTAGGAAACTGAGAACAGTAGCTCCTCTTCAGTCCGATACACTGTACTTGCTGGGAACAGACGCATGGGCTATTTGCACTGTCTATGGCAATGGGAACGCAATAGTGACTTCCCTTACGAGAAAACAACTCTTGCTCTTAGTACCAGAAACTGCAAGTGATTCAACTCCATTTAGGACTGGAAAACAAACGCTAGCTCGCCTTCCAAGATACATACTCTGCTTTAGAGAAAAGAGCACTCTTCTACTCTACTGTGTTTCCTACGGTGTCCGACAGTGAGCTTGATCAGAACAAAAAAAACTGTTCTTCCTACACACACGGCCATATCTATTTCAAGTCTGCTTAAGAACCTGACAAGAACAGTAGATCCTCTTCAGTCCAATACACTGTACTTGCTGCGCACAGACGCCAGTGCTATTTGCCCTGTGTATGGCAATGGCAGCACAATAGTGACTCTTCTTACCAGAAAACAACTCTTGCTCGTAGTACCAGAAACTGCATGGGATTCAACTCCACTTAGGACTGGGAAACAAACGCTAGTTCGCCTTACAAGAAACACACTCTGCTTTTGAAAAAAGAGCACTCTTCTACTCCACTGTGTTTCCTATGGGGTACAAACAGTGAGCTTGCTCAGAACAAAAGAACTGTGCTTCCTACACACATGGACCATATCTAGTTCAACTCTGCTAAGAAACTGACAAGAACAGTAGCTCCTATTCAGTCCAACACACTGTAATTGCTGGGAACAGACACGAGTGCTATTTGCATTGTATAAGGCATTTGGATCGCAATAGTGACTCTTCTTACCAGAAAACAACTCTTCCTCGTAGGACAAAAAACTGCATGTGACTCAACTCCATTTAGGACTGGGAAACAAATGCGAGCTCGCCTTACAAGAAACACACTCTGCTTTAGAGAAAAGAGCACTCTTCTTCTCTACTGTGTTTCCTATAGTGCCAGAACAGTGCGCTTGCTCAGAACATAAGAACTGTGCCTCCTAAACACACGGGCCATATCTAGTTCAACTCTGCTTAGGAAACTGACAAGAACAGTAGCTCCATTTCAGTCTGATACACTGTACTTGCTGGGAACAGACACATGGGCTATTTGCACTGTGTATGGCAATGGGAGCGCAATAGTGACTTTCCTTACCAGAAAACAACTCTTGCTCATAGGACCAGAAACTGCATGTGATTCCACACCATTTAGGACTGGGAAACAAACGATAGCTCGCCTTACAAGAAACACACTCTGCTTTAGAGAAAAGAGCACTCTTCTACTCTACTGTGTTTCCTATGTGGTCCAAACAGTGAGCTTGATCAGAACAAAAGAACTGTGCTTCCTACACACACGGACCATATGCAGTTCAACTCTGCTTAGCAAACTGACAAGAACAGGAGCTCCTATTCAGTCAAAAACACTGTACTTGCTGGGAAAAGACGCGAGTGCTATTTGCCTTGTTTAGGGCAACGGGAGCACAATAGTGACTTTCCATACCAGAAAACAACTCTTGTTCATAGGACCAGAAACTGCATGTGATTCCACTCCATTTAGGACTAGGAAACAAACGCTAGCTCGCCATACAAAAACACACTCTGCTTTTGAGAAAAGAGCACTCTTCTACTCTACTGTGTTTCCTATAGGGCCAGAACAGTGAACTTGCTCAGAACATAAGAAATGTGCTTCCTACACACACGGGACATATCTAGTTCAACTCTGCTTAGGAAACTGACAAGAACAGTAGCTCCTCTTCAGTCTGATACACTGTACTTGCTGGGAACAGACGCGAGAGCTATTTGCACTGTGTATGGCAAGAGGAGCACAATAGTGACTTTCCTTACCAGAAAACAACACTTGCTCGTAGGACCAGAAACTGCATGTGATTCAAATCCATTTAGGAATGGGAAACAAACGCTAGCTCGCCTTACAAGAAACACACTCTGCTTTTGAGAAAAGAGCACTCTTCTACTCTACTGTTTTTCCTAAGTGTTATGAACAGTGAGCTTGCTCAGAACAAAAGAACTGTGCTTCCTACACACATGGCCATATCTAGTTCAATTCTGCTTAGGAACCTGACAAGAACAGTAGATCCTCTTCAGTCCAATACACTGTACTTGCTGGGAACAGACGCCAGTGCTATTTGTCCTGTGTATGGCAAAGGCAGCGCAATAGTGACTCTTCTTACCATAAAACAACTCTTGCTCATAGAACTACAAACTACATGTGATTGAACTCCATTTAGGACTGGGAAACAAACGATAGCTCGCCTTACAAGAAACACACTCTGCTTTAGAGAAAAGAGCACTCTTCTACTCTACTGTGTTTCCTATGGGGTCCAAACAGTGAGCTTGCTCAGAACAACAAACTGTGCTTCCTACACACATGGACCATATCTAGTTCAACTCTGCTTAGGAAACTGACAAGAACAGTAGCTCCTCTTCAGTCCCATACACTGTAATTGCTGGGAACAGAAGCGAGTGCTATTTGCACTGTGTATGGCAATGGGAGCGCAATAGTGACTTTCCTTACCAGAAAACAACTCTTGCTCGTAGGACCAGAAACTGCATGTGATTCAACTCCATTTAGGAATGGGAAACAAACGCTAGCTCGCCTTACAAGAAACACACTCTGCTTTTGAGAAAAGAGCACTCTTCTACTCTACTGTTTTTCCAATGGTGTCCGAACAGTGAGCTTGCTCAGAACAAAAGAACTGTGCTTCCTACACACATGGCCATATCTAGTTCAATTCTGTTTAGGAACCTGACAAGAACAGTAGATCCTCTTCAGTCCAATACACTGTACTTGCTGGGAACAGACGCCAGTGCTATTTGTCCTGTGTATGGCAATGGCAGCGCTATAGTGACTCTTCTTACCATAAAACAACTCTTGCTCATAGAACTACAAACTACATGTGATTCAACTCCATTTAGGACTGGGAAACAAACGCTAGCTCGCCTTACAAGAAACACACTCTGCTTTAGAGAAAAGAGCACTCTTCTACTCTACTGTGTTTCCTATAGGGCCAGAACAGTGAGCTTGCTCAGAACAAAAGAACTGTGCTTCCTACACACACGGGCCATAACTAGTTCAACTCTGCTTAGGAAACTGACAAGAACAGTAGCTCCTCTTAAGTCCGATACACTGTACTTGCTGGGAACAGACGCCAGTACTATTTGCACTCTGTATGGCAAAGGGAACGCAATAGTGACTTTCCTTACCAGAAAACAACTCTTGCTCATAGGACCAGAAACTGCATGTGATTCAACTCCATTTAGGACTGGGAAACAAACGCTAGCTCGCCTTACAAGAAACACACTCTGCTTTAGAGAAAAGAGCACTCTTCTACTCTACTGTGTTTCCTATGGGGTCCAAACAGTGAGCTTGCTCAGAACAAAAAACTGTGCTTCCTACACACGGACCATATGTAGTTCAACTCTGCTTAGGAAACTGACAAGAACAGTAGCTCCTCTTCAGTCTGATACACAGTACTTGCTGGGAACAGACGTGAGTGCTATTTGTCCTGTGTATGGCAATTTGAGCACAATAGTGACTTGTCTTACCAGAAAACAACTCTTGCTCTTAAGACAAAAAACTGCATGTGACTCAACTCCATTTAGGACTGGGAAACAAACTCTAGCTCGCCTTACAAGAAACACACTCTGCTTTTGAGAAAAGAGCACTCTTCTACTCTACTGTGTTTCCTGTAGGGCCAGAACAGTGAGCTTGCTCAGAACAAAACAACTGTGTTTCCTACACACGGCCATATCTAGTTCAATTCTGATTAGGAACCTGACAAGAACAGTAGATCCTCTTCAGTCCAATACACTGTAATCCTGGGAACAGACTCCAGTGCTATTTGTCTTGTGTATGGCAATGGGAGCGCAATAGTGACTATTCTTACCATAAAACAATTCTTGCTTGTAGGACCATAAACTGCATGTGATTCAACTCCATTTAGGACTGGCAAACAAACGCTAGCTTGCCTTACAAGAAACACACTCTGCTTTAGAGAAAAGAGCACTCTTCTACTCTACTGTGTTTCCTATGGGGTCCAAACAGTGAGCTTGCTCAGAACAAAAAACTGTGCTTCCTACACACAAGGACCATATCTATTTCAACTCTGCTTAGGAAACTGACAAGAACAGTAGCTCCTCTTCAGTCCGACACACTGTACTTGCTGGGAACAGACGCGAGAGCTATTTGCACTGTGTATGGCAAGGGGAGCGCAATAGTGACTTTTCTTAACAGAAAACAACTCTTGCTCTTAGGACCAAAAACTGCATGTGATTCAACTCCATTTAAAACTAGGAAACAAATGCTAGCTCGCCTTACACGAAACACACTCTGCTTTTGAGACAAGAGCACTCTTCTATTCTACTGTGTTTCCTATAGTGCCAGAACAGTGAGCTTGCTCAGAACATAAGAACTGTGCCTCCTAAACACACGGGCCATATCTAGTTCAACTCTGCTTAGGAAACTGACAAGAACAGTAGCTCCTCTTCAGTCTGATACACTGTACTTGCTGGGAACAGACACATGGGCTATTTGCACTGTGTATGGCAATGGGAGCGCAATAGTGACTTTCCTTACCAGAAAACAACTCTTGCTCATAGGACCAGAAACTGCATGTGATTTCACGCCATTTAGGACTGGGAAACAAACGATAGCTCTCCTTACAAGAAACACACTCTGCTTTAGAGAAAAGAGCACTCTTCTACTCTACTGTGTTTCCAATGGGGTCCAAACAGTGAGCTTGATCAGAACAAAAGAACTGTGCTTCCTACACACACGGACCATATGCAGTTCAACTCTGCTTAGCAAACTGACAAGAACAGGAGCTCCTATTCAGTCAAAAACACTGTACTTGCTGGGAAAAGACGCGAGTGCTATTTGCCTTGTGTAGGGCAATGGGAGCACAATAGTGACTTTCCTTACCAGAAAACAACTCTTGTTCATAGGACCAGAAACTGCATGTGATTCCACTCCATTTAGGACTAGGAAACAAACGCTAGCTCGCCTTACAAAAACACACCCTGCTTTTGAGAAAAGAGCACTCTTCTACTCTACTGTGTTTCCTATAGGGCCAGAACAGTGAACTTGCTCTGAACATAAGAAATGTGCTTCCTACACACACGGACCATATCTAGTTCAACTCTGCTTAGGAAACTGACAAGAACAGTAGCTCCTCTTCAGTCTGATACACTGTACTTGCTGGGAACAGACGCGAGAGCTATTTGCACTGTGTATGGCAAGGGGAGCGCAATAGTGACTTTCCTTACCAGAAAACAACTCTTGCTCGTAGGACCAGAAACTGCATGTGATTCAACTCCATTTAGGAATGGGAAACAAACGCTAGCTCGCCTTACAAGAAACACACTCTGCTTTTGAGAAAAGAGCACTCTTCTACTCTACTGTTTTTCCTATGGTGTCCGAACAGTGTGCTTGCTCAGAACAAAAGAACTGTGCTTCCTACACACATGGCCATATCTACTTCAATTCTGCTTAGGAACCTGACAAGAACAGTAGATCCTCTTCAGTCCAATACACTGTACTTGCTGGGAACAGACGCCAGTGCTATTTGTCCTGTGTATGGCAATGGCAGCGCAATAGTGACCTTTCTTACCATAAAACAACTCTTGCTCATAGAACTACAAACTACATGTGATTCAACTCCATTTAGGACTGGGAAGCAAACGCTAGCTCGCCTTACAAGAAAAACACTCTGCTTTAGAGAAAAGAGCACTCTTCTACTCTACTGTGTTTCCTATGGGGTCCAAACAGTGAGCTTGCTCAGAACAAAAAACTGTGCTTCCTACTCACGGACCATATGTAGTTCAACTCTGCTTAGGAAACTGACAAGAACAGTAGCTCCTCTTCAGTGTGATACACAGTACTTGCTCTGAACAGACGTGAGTGCTATTTGCACTGTGTATGGTAATTCGAGCACAATAGTGACTTGTCTTACCAGAAAACAACTCTTGCTCTTAAGACAAAAAACTGCATGTGACTCAACTCCATTTAGACTGGGAAACAAACTCTAGCTCGCCTTACAAGAAACACACTCTGCTTTTGAGAAAAGAGCACTCTTCTACTCTACTGTGTTTCCTGTAGGGCCAGAACAGTGAGCTTGCTCAGAACAAAAGAACTGTGTTTCCTACACACGGCCATATCCAGTTCAATTCTGATTAGGAACCTGACAAGAACAGTAGATCCTATTCAGTCCGATACACTGTAATTGCTGGGAACAGAAGCGAGTGCTATTTGCACTGTGTATGGCAATGGGAGCGCAATAGTGACTTTCCTTACCAGAAAACAACTCTTGCTCGTAGGACCAGAAACTGCATGTGATTCAACTACATTTAGGATAGGGAAACAAATGCTAGCTCGCCTTACATGAAACACACTCTGCTTTAGAGAAAAGAGCACTCTTCTACTCCAAAGTTTTTCCTATAGGGTTAGAACATTGAGCTTGCTCAGAACCAAAGAACTGTGTTTCCTACACACGGCCATATCTAGTTCAACTCTGCTTAGGAAACTGACAAGAACAGTAGCCCCTCTTCAGTCCAATACACTTTACTTGCTGGGAAAAGACGCGAGTGCTATTTGCACTGTTTATGGCAATGGGAGCGCAATAGTGACTTTCCTTACCAGAAAACAACTCTTGCTCGTAGGACGAAAAACTGCATGTGATTCAACTCCATTTAGGACGGGGAAACAAACGCTAGCTCGCCTTACAAGAAACACACTCTGCTTTTGAGATAAGATCACTCTTCTACTCTACTGTGTTTCTTATAGGGCAAGAGCAGTGAGCTGCTCAGAACAAAAGAACTGTGCTTCCTACACACACGGCATATCTAGTTCAATTCTGCTTAGGAAACTGACAAGAACAGTAGATCCTCTTCAGTCCAATACACTTTCCATGCTGGGAATAGACGCCAGTGCTATTTGCCCTGTATATGACAATGGGAGTGCAATAGTGACTCTTTTTACCAGAAAAAAACTCGTGCTCGTAGGACCAGAAACTGCATGTGATTCAACTCCGTTTAGGACTGGAAAACAAATGCTAGCTCGCGTTAAAAGAAACACACTCTGCTTTTGAGAAAAGAGCACTCTTCTACTCTACTGTGTTTTCTATGGGGTCCGAACAGTGAGCTTGCTCAGGACAAAAGAACTGTGCTTCCTACACAGGCGGCCGTATATAGTTCAATTCTGCTTATTAAACTGACAAGAACAGTAGATCCTCTTCAGTCCAATACACTGTACATGCTGGGAACAGACGCCAGTGCTATTTGCCCTGTGTATGACAATGGGAGTGCAATAGTGACTATTCTTACCAGAAAACAACTCTTGTTCGTAGGACCATAAACTGCATGGAATTCAATTCCATTTAGGACTGGGAAACAAACTCTAGCTCACCTTACAATAAACACACTCTGCTTTTGAGAAAAGAGTACTCTTCTACTCTACTGTGTTACCTATGGGGTCCGAACAGTGAGCTTGTTCAGAACAAAAAAACTGTGCTTCCTACACACACGAGCCATATCTAGTTCAACTCTGCTTAGGAACCTATCCAGAACAGTACCTCCTCTTCAGTCCAATACACTGTACTTGCTGGGAACAGACGTGAGTGCTATTTGCACTGTGTATGCAATAGGAGCGCAATAGTGACTCTTCTTATCAGAAAACAACTCTTGCTCGTAGGACCAGAAACTGCATGGGATTCAACTCCAGTTAGGACTGGGAAACAAACGCTAGCTCGCCTTACAAGAAACACACTCTGCTTTTGAGAAAAGATCACTCTTCTACTCTACTGTGTTTCCTATTAGGCAAGAACAGTGAGCTTGCTCAGAACAAAAGAACTGTGCTTCCTACACACACGGCCATATCTAGTTCAATTCTTCTTAGGAAACAGAAAAGAATAGTAGGACCTCTTCAGTCCAATACACTGTACATGCTGGGAATAGACGCCAGTGCTATTTGCCCTGTGTATGATAATTTGAGCACAATAGTGACTCTTCTTACCAGAAAACAACTCTTGCTCGTAGGACCAGAAACTGCATGGGATTCAACTCCATTTAGGACTGGAAAACAAACACTAGCTAGCCTTACAAGAAACACACTCTGCTTTTGAGAAAAGAGCACTCTTCTACTCTACAGTGTTTCCTAAGGGTTCTGAACAGTGAGCTTGCTCAGAACAAAAGAACTGTGCTTCCTTCACACAGGCCATATCTAGTTCAACTCTACTTAGGAAACTAACAAGAACAGTAGCTCCTGTTCAGTCCAATACACTGTACATGCTGGGAACAGACGTGAGTGCTTTGCAATGTGTATGGTAATGGGAGCGCAATAGTGACTCTTCTTACCAGAAAACAACTCTTGCTCATAGGACCAAAAACTGCATGGGATTCAACTCCAGTTAGGACTGGGAAACAAACGCTAGCTCGCCTTACAAGAAACACACTCTGCTTTTGAGAAAAGATCACTCTTCTACTCTACTGTGTTTCCTATAGGGCCAAAAGAGTGAGCTTGGTCAGAAAAAAAGAACTGTGCTTCCTACACACGCAGCCATATCTAGTACAATTCTGCTTAGGAAAATGACAAGTACAGTAGATTCTTTTCAGTCCAATACACTGTACTTGCTGGGAACAGACTCCAGTGCGATTTGCCCTGTGTATGACAATGGGAGCACAATAGTGACTCTTCTTACCATAAAAAAACTCGTGCTCATAAGACCAGAAACTGCATGTGGTTCAAATCCATTTAGGACTGGAAAACAAACACTAGCTCGCCTTACAAGAAACACACTCTGCTTTTGAGAAAAGAGCACTCTTCTACTCTACTGTGTTTTCTTGGGTTGGAACAGTGAGCTTGCTCAGAACAAAAGAACTGAGCTTCCTACACACACGGCCATATCTAGTTCAATTCTGCTTATTAAACTGACAAGAACAGTAGATCCTCTTCAGTCCAATACACTGTACATGCTGGGAACAGAAGCCAGTGCTATTTGCCCTGTGTATAACAATGGGAGCGCAATAGTGACTATTCTTACCAGAAAACATCTCTTGCTCGTAGGAAAAGAAACTGCATGGGATTCAACTCCATTTAGGACTGGGAAACAATCGCTAGCTTGCCTTACGAGAAACACACTCTGCTTTTGACAAAAAAGCACTCTTCCACTCTACTGTGTTTCATATGGGTTCTGAACAGTGAGCTTGCTCAGAACAAAAGAACTGTGCTTCCTACACACACCGGCCATGTCTAGTTCAACTCTGCCTAGGAAACTGACAAGAGCAGTAGCTCCTCTCCAGTCCAATACACTGTACTTGCAGGGAACAGACGCGAGTGCTATTTGAACTGTGTATGCAATAGGAGCGCAATAGTGACTCTTCTTATCAGAAAACAACTCTTGCTCGTAGGACCAGAAACTGCATGGGATTCAACTCCATTTAGAACTGGGAAAAGAACGCTAGCTCACCTTAAAAGAAACACACTCTGCTTTTGAGAAAAGAGCACTCTTCTACTCTAATGTTTTTCCTATAGGGTTAGAACAGTGAGCTTGCTCAGAACAAAAGAATTGTGCTGCCTACACACACGGGCCATGTATAGTTCAACTCTGCTAAGGAAACTGACACGAACAGTATCTCCTCTTCAGTCCAATACACTGTACTTGCTGGGAACAGACAGGAGTGCTATTTGCACTGTGTATGGCAATGGGAGCGCAATAGTGACTTTCCTTACCAGAAAACAACTCTTGCTCGTAGGACGAAAAACTGCATGTGATTCAACTCGATTTTGGACTGGGAAACAAACGCTAGCTCGCCTTACAAGAAACACACTCTGCTTTTGAGAAAGATCACTCTTCTATTCTACTGTGTTTCTTATAGGGCAAGAACAGTGAGCTTGCTCAGAACAAAAGAACTGTGCTTCCTACACACACGGCATATCTAGTTCAATTCTGCTAAGAAACTGACAAGAACAGTAGATCCTCTTCAGTCCAATACACTTTACATGCTGGGAATAGACGCGAGTGCTATTTGCACTGTGTATGCAATAGGAGCGCAATAGTGACTCTTCTTATAAGAAAACAACTCTTGCTCGTAGGACCAGAAACTGCATGTGATTCAACTCCAGTTAGGACTGGGAAACAAACGCTAGCTTGCATTGCAAGAAACACACTCTGCTTTTGAGAAAAGATCACTCTTCTACTCTACTGTGTTTCCTATTAGGCAAGAACAGTGAGCTTGCTGAGAACAAAAGAACTGTGCTTCCTACACACACGGGCTATATCTACTTCAATTCTGCTTAGGAAACTGAAAAGAATAGTAGATCCTCTTCAGTCCAATACACTGTACATGCTGGGAACAGACGCCAGTGCTATTTGCCCTGTGTATGACAATTTGAGCTCAATAGTGACTCTTCTTACCAGAAAACAACTCTTGCTCATAGGACCAGAAACTGCATGTGATTCAACTCCTTTTAGGACTGCGAAACAAACGCTAGCTAGCCTTACAAGAAACACACTCTGCTTTTGAGAAAAGAGCACTCTTCTACTCTACTGTGTTTCTTATAGGGCAAGAACAGTTAGCTTGCTCAGAACAAAAGAACTGTGCTTCCTACACACACGGCATATCTAGTTCAATTCTGCTTAGGAAACTGACAAGAACAGTAGATCCTCTTCAGTCCAATACACTTTACTTGCTGAGAATAGACGACAGTGCTATTTGCCCTATGTATGACAATTTGAGCGCAATAGCGTCTCTTCTTACCAGAAAACAACTCTTGCTCATAGGACCAGAAACTGCATGTGATTCAACTCCATTTAGGACTGGGAAAAAAATGCTAGCTCGCCTTGCAAGAAGCACACTCTGCTTTTGAGAAAAGAGCACTCTTCTACTCTACTGTGTTTCCTAAGGGTTATGAACAGTGTGCTTGCTCAGAACAAAAGAACTGTGATTCCTTCACACACGGGCCATATATAGTTCAACTCAGCTTAGGAAACTGACAAGAACAGTAGCTCCTGTTCAGTCCAATACACTGTACATGCTGGGAACAGACGGCAGTGCTATTTGCCCTGTGAATGACAATGGGAGTGTAATAGTGACTCTTCTTACCAGAAAAAAACTCTTGCTCGTAGGACCAGAAACTGCATGTGATTCAACTCCATTTAGGACTGGAAAACAAACACTAGCTAGCCTTACAAGAAACACACTCTGCTTTTGACAAAAGAGCACTCTTCTACTCTACTGTGTTTCCTAAGCGTTCTGAACAGTGTGCTTGCTCAGAACAAAAGAACTGTGCTTCCTTCACACACGGGCCATATATAGTTCAACTCTGCTTAGAAAACTGACAAGAACAGTAGCTCCTGTTCAGTCCAATACACTGTACATGCTGGGAACAGACGTGAGTGCTACTTGCAATGTGTATGGCAATGGGAGCGCAATAGTGACTCTTCTTACCAGAAAACAACTCTTGATCATAGGACCAGAAACTTCATGTGATTCAACTCCATTTAGGACTGGGAATCAAACGCTAGCTCGCCTTACAAGAAACTCACTCTGCTTTTGAGAAAAGATCACTCTTCTACTCTACTGTGTTTCCTATAGAGCCAAAACAGTGAGCTTGCTCAGAACAAAAGAACTGTGCTTCCTACACACACGGCCATATCTTGTTCAATTCTGCTTAGGAAACTGACAAGAACAGTAGATCCTTTTGAGTCCAATACACTGTACTTGCTGGGAACAGACGCCAGTGCTATTTGCCCTGTGTATGACAATGGGAGCACAATAGTGACTCTTCTTACCAGAAAACAACTCTTGCTCGTAGGACCAGAAACTGCATGTGATTCAACTCCATTTAGGACTGGAAAACAAACGCTAGCTCGCCTTACAAGAAACACACTATGCTTTTGATAAATAGCACTCTTCTACTCTACTGTGTTTCCAAAGGGGTCCGAACAGTGAGCTTGCTCAGAACAAAAGAACTGTGCTTCCTACACACACGGGCCATATCTAGTTCAACTCTGCTTAGGAAACTGACAAGAACAGTAGCTCCTCTTCAGTCCAATACACTGTACTTGCTGGGAACAGACGCGAGTGCTATTTGCACTGTGTATGGCAAAGGGAGCGCAATAGTGACTTTCCTTACCAGAAAACAACTCTTGCTCGTAGGACAAAAAACTGCATGTGATTCATATCCATTTAGGACTGGAAAACAAACGCTAGCTCGCCTTACAAGAAGCACACTCTGCTTTTGAGAAAAGAGCACTCTTCTACTCTACTGTTTTTCCTAAGTGTTATAAACAGTGAGCTTGCTCAGAACAAAAGAACTGTGCTTCCTTCACACACGGGCCATATGTAGTTCAACTCTGCTTAGGAAACTGACAAGAACAGTAGCTCCTGTTCATTCCAATACACTGTACATGCTGGGAACAGACGCCAGTGCTATTTGCCCTGTGTATGACAATGAGAGTGCAATAGTGACTCTTCTTACCAGAAAAAAACTGGTGCACGTAGGACCAGAAACTGCATGTGATTCATATCCATTTAGAACTGGAAAACAAACGGTAGCTCGCCTTACAAGAAACACACTCTGCTTTTGAGAAAAGAGCACTCTTCTACTCTACTGTGTTTTCTATGGGGTCTGAACGTGAGCTTGCTCAGAACAAAAGAACTGTGCTTCCTACACACACGGCCATATCTAGTTCAATTCTGCTTATTAAACTGACAAGAACAGTAGATCCTCTTCAGTCCAATACACTGTACATGCTGGGAACAGACGCCAGTGCTATTTGCCCTTTGTATGACAATGGGAGCGCAATAGTGACTATTCTTACCAGAAAACATCTCTTGCTCATAGGAAAAGAAACTGCATGGGATTCAACTCCAGTTAGGACTGGGAAACAAACGCTAGCTTGCATTGCAAGAAACACACTCTGCTTTTGAGAAAAGATCACTCTTCTACTCTACTGTGTTTCCTATTAGGCAAGAACAGCGAGCTTGCTCAGAACAAAAGAACTGTGCTTCCTACACACACGGGCTATATCTACTTCAACTCTTCTTAGGAAACTGACAAAAACAGTAGATCCTCTTCAGTCCAATACACTGTACATGCTGGGAACAGACGCCAGTGCTATTTGCCCTGTGTATGACAATGGGAGCACAATAGTGACTCTTCTTACCAGAAAACAACTCTTGCTCATAGGACCAGAAACTGCATGTGATTCAACTCCTTTTAGGACTGCGAAACAAAAGCTAGCTCGCCTTACAAGAAACACACTCTGCTTTTGACAAAAGAGCACTCTTCTACTCTACTGTGTTTCCTAAGGGTTCTGAACAGTGAGCTTGCTCAGAACAAAAGAACTGTGCTTCCTACACACAGGGCCATATCTAGTTCAATTTTGCTTAGGAAACTGAAAAGAATGGTAGATCCTCTTCAGTCCAATACACTGTACATGCTGGGAATAGACGCTAGTGCTATTTGCCCTGTGTATGACAATTTGAGCGCAATAGTGACTCTTCTTACCAGAAAACAACTCTTGCTCGTAGGACCAGAAACTGCATGGGATTCAACTCCATTTAGGACTGGAAAACAAACACTAGCTAGCCTTACAAGAAACACACTCTGCTTTTGAGAAAAGAGCACTCTTCTACTCTACTGTGTTTCCTAAGCGTTCTGAACAGTGTGCTTGCTCAGAACAAAAGAACTGTGCTTCCTTCACACACGGGCCATATATAGTTCAACTCTGCTTAGGAAACTGACAAGAACAGTAGCTCCTGTTCAGTCCAATACACTGTACATGCTGGGAATAGACGTGAGGGCTATTTGCACTGTGTATGGCAATGGGAGCGCAATAGTGACTCTTCTTACCAGAAAACAACTCTTGCTCATAGGACCAGAAACTTTATGTGATTCAACTCCATTTAGGACTGGGAATCAAACGCTAGCTCGCCTTACAAGAAACACACTCTGCTTTTGAGAAAAGATCACTCTTCTACTCTACTGTGTTTCCTATAGGGCCAAAACAGTGAGCTTGCTCAGAACAAAAGAACTGTGCTTCCTACACACACGGCCATATCTTGTTCAATTCTGCTTAGGAAACTGACAAGAACAGTAGATCCTTTTGAGTCCAATACACTGTACTTGCTGGGAACAGACGCCAGTGCTATTTGCCCTGTGTATGAAAATGGGAGCACAATAGTGACTCTTCTTACCAGAAAACAACTCTTGCTCGTAGGACCAGAAACTGCATGTGATTCAACTCCATTTAGGACTGGAAAACAAACGCTAGCTCGCCTTACAAGAAACACACTATGCTTTTGATAAATAGCACTCTTCTACTCTACTGTGTTTCCAAAGGGGTCCGAACAGTGAGCTTGCTCAGAACAAAAGAACTGTGCTTCCTACACACACGGGCCATATCTAGTTCAACTCTGCTTAGGAAACTGACAAGAACAGTAGCTCCTCTTCAGTCCAATACACTGTACTTGCTGGGAACAGACGCGAGTGCTATTTGCACTGTGTATGGCAAAGGGAGCGCAATAGTGACTTTCCTTACCAGAAAACAACTCTTGCTCGTAGGACAAAAAACTGCATGTGATTCATATCCATTTAGGACTGGAAAACAAACGCTAGCTCGCCTTACAAGAAGCACACTCTGCTTTTGAGAAAAGAGCACTCTTCTACTCTACTGTTTTTCCTAAGTGTTATAAACAGTGAGCTTGCTCAGAACAAAAGAACTGTGCTTCCTTCACACACGGGCCATATGTAGTTCAACTCTGCTTAGGAAACTGACAAGAACAGTAGCTCCTGTTCATTCCAATACACTGTACATGCTGGGAACAGACGCCAGTGCTATTTGCCCTGTGTATGACAATGAGAGTGCAATAGTGACTCTTCTTACCAGAAAAAAACTGGTGCACATAGGACCAGAAACTGCATGTGATTCATATCCATTTAGAACTGGAAAACAAACGGTAGCTCGCCTTACAAGAAACACACTCTGCTTTTGAGAAAAGAGCACTCTTCTACTCTACTGTGTTTTCTATGGGGTCTGAACGTGAGCTTGCTCAGAACAAAAGAACTGTGCTTCCTACACACACGGCCATATCTAGTTCAATTCTGCTTATTAAACTGACAAGAACAGTAGATCCTCTTCAGTCCAATACACTGTACATGCTGGGAACAGACGCCAGTGCTATTTGCCCTTTGTATGACAATGGGAGCGCAATAGTGACTATTCTTACCAGAAAACATCTCTTGCTCATAGGAAAAGAAACTGCATGGGATTCAACTCCAGTTAGGACTGGGAAACAAACGCTAGCTTGCATTGCAAGAAACACACTCTGCTTTTGAGAAAAGATCACTCTTCTACTCTACTGTGTTTCCTATTAGGCAAGAACAGCGAGCTTGCTCAGAACAAAAGAACTGTGCTTCCTACACACACGGGCTATATCTACTTCAACTCTTCTTAGGAAACTGACAAAAACAGTAGATCCTCTTCAGTCCAATACACTGTACATGCTGGGAACAGACGCCAGTGCTCTTTGCCCTGTGTATGACAATGGGACCACAATAGTGACTCTTCTTACCAGAAAACAACTCTTGCTCATAGGACCAGAAACTGCATGTGATTCAACTCCTTTTAGGACTGCGAAACAAAAGCTAGCTCGCCTTACAAGAAACACACTCTGCTTTTGACAAAAGAGCACTCTTCTACTCTACTGTGTTTCCTAAGGGTTCTGAACAGTGAGCTTGCTCAGAACAAAAGAACTGTGCTTCCTACACACACGGCCATATCTAGTTCAATTTTGCTTAGGAAACTGAAAAGAATGGTAGATCCTCTTCAGTCCAATACACTGTACATGCTGGGAATAGACGCTAGTGCTATTTGCCCTGTGTATGACAATTTGAGCGCAATAGTGACTCTTCTTACGAGAAAACAACTCTTGCTCGTAGGACCAGAAACTGCATGGGATTCAACTCCATTTAGGACTGGAAAACAAACACTAGCTAGCCTTACAAGAAACACACTCTGCTTTTCAGAAAAGAGCACTCTTCTACTCTACTGTGTTTCCTAAGCGTTCTGAACAGTGTGCTTGCTCAGAACAAAAGAACTGTGCTTCCTTCACACACGGGCCATATATAGTTCAACTCTGCTTAGGAAACTGACAAGAACAGTAGCTCCTGTTCAGTCCAATACACTGTACATGCTGGGAATAGACGTGAGGGCTATTTGCACTGTGTATGGCAATGGGAGCGCAATAGTGACTCTTCTTACCAGAAAACAACTCTTGCTCATAGGACCAGAAACTTTATGTGATTCAACTCCATTTAGGACTGGGAATCAAACGCTAGCTCGCCTTACAAGAAACACACTCTGCTTTTGAGAAAAGGTCACTCTTCTACTCTACTGTGTTTCCTATAGGGCCAAAACAGTGAGCTTGCTCAGAACAAAAGAACTGTGCTTCCTACACACACGGCCATATCTTGTTCAATTCTGCTTAGGAAACTGACAAGAACAGTAGATCCTTTTCAGACCAATACACTGTACTTGCTGGGAACAGACGCCAGTGCTATTTGCCCTGCCTATGACAATGGGAGCACAATAGTGACTCTTCTTACCAGAAAACAACTCTTGCTCGTAGGACCAGAAACTGCATGTGATTCAACTCCATTTAGGACTGGGAAACAAACGCTAGCTCGCCTTACAAGAAACACACTATACTTTTGATAAATAGCACTCTTCTACTCTACTGTGTTTCCAAAGGGGTCCGAACAGTGAGCTTGCTCAGAACAAAAGAACTGTGCTTCCTACACACACGGGCCATATCTAGTTCAACTCTGCTTAGGAAACTGACAAGAACAGTAGCTCCTCTTCAGTCCAATACACTGTACTTGCTGGGAACAGACGCGAGTGCTATTTGCACTGTGTATGGCAAAGGGAGCGCAATAGTGACTTTCCTTACCAGAAAACAACTGTTGCTCGTAGGACAAAAAACTGCATGTGATTCATATCCATTTAGGACTGGAAAACAAACGCTAGCTCGCCTTACAAGAAGCACACTCTGCTTTTGAGAAAAGAGCACTCTTCTACTCTACTGTTTTTCCTAAGTGTTATGAACAGTGAGCTTGCTCAGAACAAAAGAACTGTGCTTCCTACACACACGGGCCATATGTAGTTCAACTCTGCTTAGGAAACTGACCAGAACAGTAGCTCCTGTTCATTCCAATTCACTGTACATGCTGGGAACAGACGCCAGTGCTATTTTCCCTGTGTATGACAATGGGAGTGCAATAGTGACTCTTCTTACCAGAAAAAAACTCGTGCACGTAGGACCAGAAACTGCATGTGATTCATATCCATTTAGGACTGGAAAACAAACGCTAGCTCGTCTTACAAGAAACACACTCTGCTTTGGAGAAAAGAGCACTCTTCTACTCTACTGTGTTTTCTATGGGGTCTGAACAGTGAGCTTGCTCAGAACAAAAGAACTGTGCTTCCTACACACACGGACATATGTAGTTCAATTCTGCTTATTAAACTGACAAGAACAGTAGATCCTCTTCAGTCCAATACACTGTACATGCTGGGAACAGACGAAAGTGCTATTTGCCCTTTGTATGACAATGGGTGCGCAGTAGTGACTATTCTTACCAGAAAACATCTCTTGCTCATAGGAAAAGAAACTGCATGGGATTCAACTCCATGTAGGACTGGGAAACAAACGCTAGCTCGCCTTACAAGAAACACACTCTGCTTTTGAGATAAGATCACTCATCTACTGTACTGTGTTTTTTATAGGGCAAGAACAGTGAGCTTGCTCAGAACAAAAGAACTGTGCTTCCTACACACACCGGCCATGTCTAGTTCAACTCTGCTTAGGAAACTGACAAGAGCAGTAGCTCCTCTTCAGTCCAATACACTGTACATGTTGGGAACAGACGCGAGTACTATTTGCACTGTGTATGGCAATGGGAGGGCAATAGTGACTCTTCTTACCAGAAAACAACTCTTGCTCATAGGACCAGAAAATGCATGGAATTCAATACCATTTAGGACTGGGAAACAAACGCTAGCTCGCCTTACAATAAACACATTCTGCTTTTGAGAAAAGAGTACTCTTCTACTCTACTGTGTTTCCTATGGGGTCCGAACAGTGAGATTTCTCAGAACAAAAGAACTCTGCTTCCTACACACACGAGCCATATCTAGTTCAACTCTGCTTAGGAACCTGTCAAGAACAGTATCTCCTCTTCAGTCCAATACACTGTACTTGCTGGGAACAGACGCCAGTGCTATTTGCACTGTGTATGCATTAGGAGCACAATAGTGACTCTTCTTATCAGAAAACAAATCTTGCTCCTAGGACCAGAAACTGCATGGGATTCAACTCCATTTAGGACTGGGAAAAGAACGCTAGCTCGCCTTACAAGAAACACACTCTGCTTTTGAGAAAAGAGCACTCTTCTACTCCAAAGTTTTTCCTATAGGGTTAGAACAGTGAGCTTGCTCAGAACAAAAGAACTGTGCTTCCTACACACACGGGCCATATCTAGTTCAACTCTGCTAAGGAAACTGACAAGAACAGTAGCCCCTCTTCAGTCCAATGCACTGTACTTGCTGGGAAAAGACGCGAGTGCTATTTGCACTGTGTATGGCAATGGGAGCGCAATAGTGACTTTCCTTACCAGAAAACAACTCTTGCTCGTAGGACGAAAAACTGCATGTGATTCAACTCCATTTAGGACTGGGAAACAAACGCTAGCTCGCCTTACAAGAAACACACTCTGCTTTTGAGATAAGATCACTCTTCTACTCTACTGTGTTTCTTATAGGGCAAGAACGGTGAGCTGCTCAGAACAAAAGAACTGTGCTTCCTACACACACGGCATATCTAGTTCAATTCTGCTTAGGAAACTGACAAGAACAGTAGATCCTCTTCAGTCCAATACACTTTCCATGCTGGGAATAGACGCCAGTGCTATTTGCCCTGTGTATGACAATGGGAGTGCAATAGTGACTCTTTTTACCAGAAAAAAACTCGTGCTCGTAGGACCAGAAACTGCATGTGATTCAACTCCGTTTAGGACTGGAAAACAAATGCTAGCTCTTGTTAAAAGAAACACACTCTGCTTTTGAGAAAAGAGCACTCTTCTACTCTACTGTGTTTTCTATGGGGTCCGAACAGTGAGCTTGCTCAGGACAAAAGAACTGTGCTTCCTACACACGTGGCCGTATCTAGTCAAATTCTGCTTATTAAACTGACAAGAACAGTAGATCCTCTTCAGTCCAATACACTGTACATGCTGGGAACAGACGCCAGTGCTATTTGCCCTGTGTATGACAATGGGAGTGCAATAGTGACTATTCTTACCAGAAAACAACTCTTGTTCGTAGGACCATAAACTGCATGGAATTCAATTCCATTTAGGACTGGGAAAGAAACTCTAGCACGCCTTACAATAAACACACTCTGCTTTTGAGAAAAGAGTACTCTTCTACTCTACTGTGTTTCCTATGGGGTCCGAACAGTGAGCTTGCTCAGAACAAAAAAACTGTGCTTCCTACACACACGAGACATATCTAGTTCAACTCTGCTTAGGAACCTATCAAGAACAGTACCTCCTCTTCAGTCCAATACACTGTACTTGCTGGGAACAGACGCGAGTGCTATTTGCACTGTGTATGCAATAGGAGCGCAATAGTGACTCTTCTTATCAGAAAACAATTCTTGCTCGTAGGACCAGAAACTGCATGGGATTCAACTCCAGTTAGGACTGGGAAACAAAAGCTAGCTCGCCTTGCAAGAAACACACTCTGCTTTTGAGAAAAGATCACTCTTCTACTCTACTGTGTTTCCTATTAGGCAAGAACAGTGAGCTTGCTCAGAACAAAAGAACTGTGCTTCCTACACACACGGCCATATCTAGTTCAATTCTTCTTAGGAAACTGAAAAGAATAGTAGATCCTCTTCAATCCAACACACTGTACATGCTGGGAATACACGCCAGTGCTATTTGCCCTGTGTATGATAATTTGAGCACAATAGTGACTCTTCTTTCCAGAAAACAACTCTTGCTCGTAGGACCAGAAACTGCATGGCATTCAACTCCATTTAGGACTGGAAAACAAACACTAGCTAGCCTTACAAGAAACACACTCTGCTTTTGAGAAAAGAGCACTCTTCTACTCTACTGTGTTTCCTAAGGGTTCTGAACAGTGAGCTTGCTCAGAACAAAAGAACTGTGCTTCCTTCACACAGGCCATATCTAGTTCAACTCTACTTAGGAAACTAACAAGAACAGTAGCTCCTATTCAGTCCAATACACTGTACTTGCTGGGAACAGACGCGAGTGCTATTTGCAATGTGTATGGCAATGGGAGCGCAATAGTGACTCTTCTTACCAGAAAACAACTCTTGCTCATAGGACCAAAAACTGCATGGGATTCAACTCCAGTTAGGACTGGGAAACAAACGCTAGCTCGCCTTACAAGAAACACACTCTGCTTTTGAGAAAAGATCACTCTTCTACTCTACTGTGTTTCCTGTAGGGCCAAAAGAGTGAGCTTGCTCAGAAAAAAAGAACTGTGCTTCCTACACACGCAGCCATATCTAGTACAATTCTGCTTAGGAAAATGACAAGAACAGTAGATTCTTTTCAGTCCAATACACTGTACTTGCAGGGAACAGACGTGAGTGCTATTTGAACTGTGTATGCAATAGGAGCGCAATAGTGACTCTTCTTATCAGAAAACAACTCTAGCTCGTAGGACCAGAAACTGCATGGGATTCAACTCCATTTAGAACTGGGAAAAGAACGCTAGCTCACATTACAAGAAACACACTCTGCTTTTGAGAAAAGAGCACTCTTCTACTCTAATGTGTTTCCTATAGGGTTAGAACAGTGAGCTTGATCAGAACAAAAGAATTGTGCTGCCTACACACACGGGCCATGTATAGTTAAACTCTGCTAAGAAAACTGACAAGAACAGTATCTCCTCTTCAGTCCAATACAATGTACTTGCTGGGAACAGACGCGAGTGCTATTTGCACTGTGTATGGCAATGGGAGCACAATAGTGACTTTCCTTACCAGAAAACAACTCTTGCTCGTAGGACGAAAAACTGCATGTGATTCAACTCCATTTTGGACTGGGAAACAAACGCTAGCTCGCCTTACAAGAAACACACTCTCTCTTGAGAAAAGATCACTCTTTACTCTACTGTCTTTCTTATAGGGCAAGAACAGTGAGCTTGCTCAGAACAAAAGAACTGTGCTTCCTACACACACGGCATATCTAGTTCAATTCTGCTTAGGAAACTGACAAGAACAGTAGATCCTCTTCAGTCCAATACACTTTACATGCTGGGAATAGACGCGAGTGCTATTTGCACTGTGTATGCAATAGGAGCGCAATAGTGACTCTTCTTATAAGAAAACAACTCTTGCTCGTAGGACCAGAAACTGCATGTGATTCAACTCCATTTAGGACTGGGAAACAAACGCTAGCTCGCCTTAAAAGAAACACACTCTGCTTTTGAGAAAAGATCACTCTTCTACTCTACTGTGTTTCCTATAGGGCCAAAAGAGTGAGCTTGCTCAAAACAAAAGAAGTGTGCTTCCTACACACACAGCCATATCTAGTTCAATATTGCTTAGGAAAATGACAAGAACAGTAGATCCTTTTCAGTCCAATACATTGTACTTGCTGGGAACAGACGCCAGTGCTATTTGCCCTGTGTATGACAATGGGAGCACAATAGTGACTCTTCTTACCAGAAAAAAACTCGTGCTCGTAGGACCAGAAACTGCATGTGATTCAAATCCATTTAAAACTGGGAAACAAACGCTAGCTCGCCTTACAAGAAACATACTCTGCTTTTGACAAAAGAGCACTCTTCTACTCTAATGTGTTTCCTATAGGGTTAGAAAAGTGAGCTTGCTCAGAACAAAAGAAATGTGCTTTGTATACACGGACCATATCTAGTTCAACTCTGCTAAGGAAACTGTCAAGATCAGTAGCTCCTCTTCAGTCCAATACACTGTACTTGCTGGGAACAGACGCGAGTGCTATTTGCACTGTGTATGGCAATGGGAGCGCAATAGTGACTTTCCTTACCAGAAAACAACTCTTGTTCATAGGACGTAAAACTGCATGTGATTCAACTCCATTTAGGACTGGGAAACAAACGCTAGCTTGCCTTACAAGAAACACACTCTGCTTTTGAGAAAAGATCACTCTTCTACTCTACTGTGTTTTCTATGGGGTCCGAAGAGTGAGCTTGCTCAGAACAAGAGAACTGTGCTTCCTACAGACACGGCCATATCTAGTTCAATTCTGCTTATTAATCTGACAAGAACAGTAGATCCTCTTCAGTCCAATAAACTGTACATGGCGGGAACAGACGCAAGTGCTATTTGCACTGTGTATGACAATGGGAGCGCAATAGTGACTATTCTTATTAGAAAACAACTCTTGCTCGTAGGACCAGAAACTGCATGGAATTCAATTCCATTTAGGACTGGGAAACAAACACTAGCTCGCCATACAATAAACACACTCTGCTTTTGAGAAAAGAGTACTCTTCTACTCTACTGTGTTTCCTATGGGGTCCAAACAGTGAGTTTGCTCAGAACAAAAGAACTGTGCTTCCTACACACACGGGCCTTATCTAGTTCAACTCTGCTTAGGAAACTGAGAAGAACAGTAGCTCCTCTTCAGTCCAATACGCTGTACTTGCTTGGAACAGACGCGAGTGCTATTTGCACTGTGTATGCAATAGGAGTGCAATAGTGACACTTTTTATCAGAAAACAACTCTTGCTCGTAGGACCAGAAACTGCATGTGATTCAACTCCATTTAGGACTGGGAAACAAATGCTAGCTCGCCTTGCAAGTAACACACTCTGCTTTTGAGAAAAGATCACTCTTCTACTCTACTGTGTTTCCTATTAGGCAGGAACAGTGAGCTTGCTAAGAACAAAAGAACTGTGCTTCCTACACACACGGCCATATCTAGTTCAATTCTGCTTAGGAAACTAAAAAGAATAGTAGATCCTCTTCAGTCCAATACACTGTACATGCTGGGAATAGACGCCAGTGCTATTTGCCCTGTGTATGACAATTTGAGCGCAATGGTGACTCTTCTTACCAGAAAACAACTCTTGCTCGTAGGACCAGAAACTGCATGGAATTCAATTCATTTAGGACTGGGAAACAAACGCTATCTCGCCATACAATAAACACACTCTGCTTTTGAGAAAAGAGCACTCTTCTACTCTACTGTGTTTCCTATGTGGTCTGAACAGTGAGCTTGCTCAGAAAAAAAGAACTGTGCTTCCTACACATACGGGCCTTATCTAGTTCAACTCTGCTTAGGAAACTGAGAAGAACAGTAGCTCCTCTTCAGTCCAATACACTGTACTTGCTGGGAACAGACGCGAGTGCTATTTGCCCTGTGTATGACAATGGGAGTGCAATAGTGACTCTTATTATGAGAAAACAACTCTTGCTCGTAGGACCAGAAACTGCATGTGATTCAACTCCATTTAGGACTGGGAAACAAACGCTAACTTGCCTTACAAGAAACACACTCTGCTTTTGAGAAAAGGGCACTCTTCTACTCTACTGTGTTTCCTATAGGGCCAGAACAGTGAGCTTGCTCAGAACAAAAGAACAGTGCCTCCTACACACGGGCCATATCTAGGTCAATTCTGCTTAGGAAACTGACAAGAACAGTAGATCCTCTTCAGTCCAATACACTGTACATGCTGGGAACAGATGCCAGTGAAATTTACCGTGTGTATGACAAAGGGAGCACAATATTGTCTCTTATTACTAGAAAACAACTCTTGCTCGTCGGACCAGAAACTGAATGTGTTTCAACTGCATTTAGGACTGGGAAACAAACGCTAGCTCGCCTTACAATAAACACAATCTGCTTTTGAGAAAAGAGAACTCTACTACTCTACTGTGTTTCCTATGGGGTCTGAACAGTGAGCTTGCTCAGAACAAAGGAGCTCTGCTTCCTACACACACGGGCCATATCTAGTTGAACTATCCTTAGGAAACTGACAAGAACAGTAGCTCCTCTTCAGTCCAATACACTGTACTTGCTGGGAACAGACACGAGTGCTATTTGCACTGTGTATGGCAATGGGAGCGCAATAGTGACTCTTCTTACCAGAAATCAACTCTTGCTTATAGACCGCAAACTGCATGTGACTCAACTCCATTTAGGACTGGGAAACAAACGCTAGCTCGCCTTACAAGAAACACACTCTGCTTTTGAGAAAAGAGCACTCTTCTACTCTATTGTGTTTCCAATAGGGCCAAAACAGTGAGCTTGCTCAGAACAAAAGAACTGTGCTTCCTACACACATGGCCATATCTAGTTCAATTCTGCTTAGGAAACTGACAAGAACAGTAGATCCTCTTCAGTCCAATACACTGTACTTGCTGGGAACATACGCCAGTGCTATTACCCCTCTGTATGACAATGGGAGCACAATAGTGACTCTTTTTACCAGAAAACAACTCTTGCTCATAGGACCAGAAACTGCATGTGGTTCAACTCCATTTAGGACTGGAAAACAAACTCTAGCTCGCCTTACAAGAAACACACTCTGCCTTTGAGTAAAGATCACTCTTCTATTCTACTGTGTTTCCTGTGGGGTCAGAACAGTGAGCTTTCTCAGAACAAAAGAACTGTGCTTCCTACATACACGGGCCATATCTAGTTCAACTCTGCTTAGGAAACTGACAAGAACAGTAGCTCCTCTTTAGTCCAATACACTGTACTTGCTGGGAACAGACGCCAGTGCTATTTGCACTGTGTATGGCAATGGGAGCGCAATAGTGACTCTTCTTACCAGAAAACAACTCTAGCTCGTAGGACCACAAACTGCATGTGACTCAACTCCATTTAGGACTGGGAAACAAACGCTTGCTCGCCTTGCAAGAAACACACTCTGCTTTTGACAAAAGAGCACTCTTCTACTCTACTGTGTTTCCTATGGGTTCTGAACAGTGAGCTTGCTCAGAACAAAAGAACTGTGCTTCCTACACACACCGGCCATGTCTAGTTCAACTCTGCTTAGGAAACTGACAAGAGCAGTTGCTCCTCTCCAGTCCAATACACTGTACATGGTGGGAAGAGACGCGAGTACTATTTGCACTGTGTATGGCAATGGGAGCGCAATAGTGTCTCTTCTTACCAGAAAACAACTCTTGCTCATAGAACCAGAAACTGCATGGATTTCAATTCCATTTAGGACTGGGAAACAAACGCTAGCTCGCCTTACAATAAACACACTCTGCTTGAGAAAAGAGTACTCTTCTACTGTACTGTGTTTCCTATTGGGTCCGAAGAGTGAGCTTGCTAAGAACAAAAGAACTATGCTTCCTACACACACGAGCCATATCTAGTTCAACTCTGCTTAGGAACCTGTCAAGAACAGTAGCTCCTCTTCATTCCAATACAGTGTACTTGCTGGGAACAGACGCAAGTGCTATTTGCACTGTGTATGCAATAGGAGCGCAATAGTGACTCTTCTTACCAGAAAACAACTCTTGCTCGTAGGACCAGAAACTGCTTGTGATTCAACTTCATTTAGGACTGGGAAACAAATGCTAGCTCGCCTTGCAAGTAACACACTCTGCTTTTCAGAAAAGATCACTCTTCTTCTCTACTGTGTTTCCTATAGGGCCAAATGAGTGAGCTTGCTCAGAAAAAAAGAACTGTGCTTCCTACACACGCAGCTATATCTAGTACAATTATGCTTAGGAAAATGACAAGAACAGTAGATTCTTTTCAGTCCAATACACTGTACTTGCTGGGAACAGACGCCAGTGCTATTTGCCCTGTGTATGACAATGGGAGCACAATAGTGACTCTTATACCAGAAAAAAACACGTGCTCATAGGACCAGAAACTGCATGTGATTCAAATCCATTTAGGACTGGAAAACAAACACTAGCTCGCCTTACAAGAAACACACTCTGCTTTTGAGAAAAGAGCACTCTTCTACTCTACTGTGTTTTCTTGGGTTGGAACAGTGAGCTTGCTCAGAACAAAAGAACTGTGCTTCCTTCACACAGGCCATATCTAGTTCAACTCTACTTAGTCAACTAACAAGAACAGTAGATCCTCTTCAGTCCAATACACTGTACATGCTGGGAACAGAAGCCAGTGCTATTTGCCCTGTGTATGACAATGGGAGCGCAATAGTGACTATTCTTACCAGAAAACATCTCTTGCTCGTAGGAAAAGAAACTGCATGGGATTCAACTCCATTTAGGACTGGGAAACAATCGCTAGCTTGCCTTACGAGAAACACACTCTGCTTTTGACAAAAAAGCACTCTTCTACTCTACTGTGTTTCCTATGGGTTCTGAACAGTGAGTTTGCTCAGAACAAAAGAACTGTGCTTCCTACACACACCGGCCATGTCTAGTTCAACTCTGCTTAAGAAACTGACAGGAGCAGTAGCTCCTCTCCAGTCCAATACACTGCACTTGCAGGGAACAGACGCGAGTGCTATTTGAACTGTGTATGCAATAGGAGCACTATAGTGACTCTTCTTATCAGAAAACAACTCTTGCTCGTAGGACCAGAAACTGCATGGGATTCAACTCCATTTAGAACTGGGAAAAGAACGCTAGCTCACCTTACAAGAAACACACTCTGCTTTTGAGAAAAGAGCACTCTTCTACTCTAATGTTTTTCCTATAGGGTTAGAACAGTGAGCTTGCTCAGAACAAAAGAATTGTGCTGCCTACACACACGGGCCATGTATAGTTCAACTCTGCTAAGGAAACTGACACGAACAGTATCTCCTCTTCAGTCCAATACACTGTACTTGCTGGGAACAGACAGGAGTGCTATTTGCACTGTGTATGGCAATGGGAGCGCAATAGTGACTTTCCTTACCAGAAAACAACTCTTGCTCGTAGGACGAAAAACTGCATGTGATTCAACTCCATTTTGGACTGGGAAACAAACGCTAGCTCGCCTTACAAGAAACACACTCTGCTTTTGAGAAAGATCACTCTTCTATTCTACTGTGTTTCTTATAGGGCAAGAACAGTGAGCTTGCTCAGAACAAAAGAACTGTGCTTCCTACACACACGGCATATCTAGTTCAATTCTGCTTAGGAAACTGACAAGAACAGTAGATCCTCTTCAGTCCAATACACTTTACATGCTGGGAATAGACGCGAGTGCTATTTGCACTGTGTATGCAATAGGAGCGCAATAGTGACTCTTCTTATAAGAAAACAACTCTTGCTCGTAGGACCAGAAACTGCATGTGATTCAACTCCAGTTAGGACTGGGAAACAAACGCTAGCTTGCATTGCAAGAAACACACTCTGCTTTTGAGAAAAGATCACTCTTCTACTCTACTGTGTTTCCTATTAGGCAAGAACAGTGAGCTTGCTGAGAACAAAAGAACTGTGCTTCCTACACACACGGGCTATATCTACTTCAATTCTGCTTAGGAAACTGAAAAGAATAGTAGATCCTCTTCAGTCCAATACACTGTACATGCTGGGAACAGACGCCAGTGCTATTTGCCCTGTGTATGACAATTTGAGCTCAATAGTGGCTCTTCTTACCAGAAAACAACTCTTGCTCATAGGACCAGAAACTGCATGTGATTCAACTCCTTTTAGGACTGCGAAACAAACGCTAGCTAGCCTTACAAGAAACACACTCTGCTTTTGAGAAAAGATCACTCTTCTACTCTACTGTGTTTCTTATAGGGCAAGAACAGTTAGCTTGCTCAGAACAAAAGAACTGTGCTTCCTACACACACGGCATATCTAGTTCAATTCTGCTTAGGAAACTGACAAGAACAGTAGATCCTCTTCAGTCCAATACACTTTACTTGCTGGGAATAGACGACAGTGCTATTTGCACTGTGTATGCAATAGGAGCGCAATAGTGACTCTTCTTATAAGAAAACAACTCTTGCTTGTAGGACCAGAAACTGCATGTGATTCAACTCCAGTTAGGACTGGGAAACAAACGCTAGCTTGCATTGCAAGAAACACACTCTGCTTTTGAGAAAAGATCACTCTTCTACTCTACTGTGTTTCCTATTAGGCAAGAACAGTGAGCTTGCTCAGAACAAAAGAACTGTGCTTCCTACACACACGGCCATATCTAGTTCAATTCTGCTTAGGAAACTGAAAAGAATAGTAGATCCTCTTCAGTCCAATACACTGTACATGCTGGGAATAGACGCTAGTGCTATTTGCCCTGTGTATGACAATTTGAGCGCAATAGTGACTCTTCTTACCAGAAAACAACTCTTGCTCGTAGGACCAGAAACTGCATGGGATTCAACTCCATTTAGGACTGGAAAACAAACACTAGCTAGCCTTACAAGAAACACACTCTGCTTTTGAGAAAAGAGCACTCTTCTACTCTACTGTGTTTCCAAAGGGGTCTGAACGTGAGCTTGCTCAGAACAAAAGAACTGTGCTTCCTACACACACGGCCATATCTAGTTCAATTCTGCTTATTAAACTGACAAGAACAGTAGATCCTCTTCAGTCCAATACACTGTACATGCTGGGAACAGACGCCAGTGCTATTTGCCCTTTGTATGACAATGGGAGCGCAATAGTGACTATTCTTACCAGAAAACATCTCTTGCTCATAGGAAAAGAAACTGCATGGGATTCAACTCCAGTTAGGACTGGGAAACAAACGCTAGCTTGCATTGCAAGAAACACACTCTGCTTTTGAGAAAAGAGCACTCTTCTACTCTACTGTGTTTCCTATGGGTTCTGAACAGTGAGCTTGCTCAGAACAAAAGAACTGTGCTTCCTACACACACCGGCCATGTCTAGTTCAACTCTGCTTAGGAAACTGACAAGAGCAGTAGCTCCTCTCCAGTCCAATACACTGTACATGGTGGGAACAGACGCGAATACTATTTGCACTGTGTATGGCAATGGGACCGCAATAGTGACTCTTGTTACCAGAAAACAACTCTTGCTCATAGGACCGAAACTGCATGGATTTCAATTCCATTTAGGACTGGGAAACAAATGCTACCTCGCCTTACAATAAACACACTCTGCTTTTGAGAAAAGAGTACTCTTCTACTGTACTGTGTTTACTATGGGGTCCGAAGAGTGAGCTTGCTAAGAACAAAAGAACTCTGCTTCCTACACACATGAGCCATATCTAGTTCAACTCTGCTTAGGAACCTGTCAAGAACAGTACCTCCTCTCCAGTCCAATACACTGTACTTGCAGGGAACAGACGCGAGTGCTATTTGAACTGTGTATGCAATAGGAGCGCAATAGTGACTCTTCTTATCAGAAAACAACTCTTGCTCGTAGGACCAGAAACTGCATGGGATTCAACTCCATTTAGAACTGGGAAAAGAACGCTAGCTCACCTTACAAGAAACACACTCTGCTTTTGAGAAAAGAGCACTCTTCTACTCTACTATGTTTCCTATAAGGCAAGGACAGTGAGCTTGCTCAGAACAAAAGAATTGTGCTGCCTAGACACACGGGCCATGTATAGTTCAACTCTGCTAAGGAAACTGACAAGAACAGTATCTCCTCTTCAGTCCAATACACTGTACTTGCTGGGAACAGACGCGAGTGCTATTTGCACTGTGTATGGCAATGGGAGCACAATAGTGGCTTTCCTTACCAGAAAACAACTCTTGCTCGTAGGACGAAAAACTGCATGTTATTCAACTCCATTTTGGACTGGGAAACAAACGCTAGCTCGCCTTACAAGAAACACACTCTGCTTTTGAGAAATGATCACTCTTCTACTCTACTGTGTTTCTTATAGGGCAAGAACAGTGAGCTTGCTCAGAACAAAAGAACTGTGCTTCCTACACACACGGCATACCTAGTTCAATTCTGCTTAGGAAACTGACAAGAACAGTAGATCCTTTTCAGTCCAATACACTTTACATGCTGGGAATAGACGCGAGTGCTATTTGCACTGTGTATGCAATAGGAGCACAATAGTGACTCTTCTTATAATAAACAACTTTTGTTCGTAGGACCAGAAACTGCATGTGATCCAACTCCATTTAGGACTGGGAAACAAACGCTAGCTTGCATTGCAAGAAACACACTCTGCTTTTGAGAAAAGATCACTCTTCTACTCTACTGTGTTTCCTATTAGGCAAGAACAGTGAGCTTGCTGAGAACAAAAGAACTGTGCTTCCTACACACACGGCCATATCTAGTTCAATTCTGCTTAGGAAACTGAAAAGAATAGTAGATCCTCTTCAGTCCAATACACTGTACATGCTGGGAATAGACGCCAGTGCTATTTGCCCTGTGTATGACAATTTGAGCTCAATAGTGACTCTTCTTATCAGAAAACAACTCTTGCTCGTAGGACCAGAAACTGCATGGGATTCAACTCCATTTAGGACTGGAAAACAAACACTAGCTAGCCTTACAAGAAACACACTCTGCTTTTGAGTAAAGAGCACTCTTCTACTCTACTGAGTTTCCTAAGGGTTCTGAACAGTGAGCTTGCTCAGAACAAAAGAACTGAGCTTCCTACACATACGGCCATATCTAGTTCAATTCTGCTTATTAAACTGACAAGAACAGTAGATCCTCTTCAGTCCAATACACTGTACATGCTGGGAACAGAAGCCAGTGCTATTTGCCCTGTGTATGACAATGGGAGCGCAATAGTGACTATTCTTACCAGAAAACATCTCTTGCTCGTAGGAAAAGAAACTGCATGGGATTCAACTCCATTTAGGACTGGGAAACAATCGCTAGCTTGCCTTACAAGAAACACACTCTGCTTTTGACAAAAGAGCACTCTTCTACTCTACTGTGTTTCCTATGTGGTCTGAACAGTGAGCTTGCTCAGAAAAAAAGAACTGTGCTTCCTACACACACGGGCCTTATCTAGTTCAACTCTGCTTAGGAAACTGAGAAGAACAGTAGCTCCTCTTCAGTCCAATACACTGTACTTGCTGGGAACAGACGCGAGTGCTATTTGCACTGTGTATGGCAATGGGAGCGCAATAGTGACTTTCCTTACCAGAAAACAACTCTTGCTCGTAGGACCAAAAGCTGCATGTGATTCTACTCCATTTAGGACTGGGAAACAAACGCTAGCTTGCCTCACAAGAAACACACTCTGCTTTTGAGAAAAGAGCACTCTTCTACTCTACTGTGTTTCCTAAAAGGCCAAAACAGTGAGCTTGCTCTGAACAAAAGAACTGTGCTTCCTACACACACGGGCCATATCTAGATCAATTCTGCTTCAGAAACTGATAAGAACAGTAACTCCTCTTCAGTCCAATACTCTGTACTTGCTGGGAACAGATGCCAGTGCTATTTGCCCTGTGTATGACAATGGGAGTGCAATAGTGACTCTTATTATGAGAAAACAACTCTTGCTCATAGGACCAGAAACTGCATGTGATTCAACTCCATTTAGGACTGGGAAACAAACGCTAACTTGCCTTACAAGAAACACACTCTGCTATTGAGAAAAGGGCACTCTTCTACTCTGCTGTGTTTCCTATAGGGCCAGAACAGTGAGCTTGCTCAGAACAAAAGAACTGTGCCTCCAACACACACGGGCCATATCTAGTTCAATTCTGCTTAGGAAACTGACAAGAACAGTAGATCCTCTTCAGTCCAATACACTGTACATACTGGGAACAGATGCCAGTGAAATTTACCGTGTGTATGACAAAGGGAGCACAATATTGTCTCTTCTTACTAGAAAACAACTCTTGCTCGTCGGACCAGAAACTGAATGTGTTTCAACTGCATTTAGGACTGGGAAACAAACTCTAGCTCGCCTTACAATAAACACACTCTGCTTTTGAGAAAAGAGAACTCTACTACTCTACTGTGTTTCCTATGGGGTCTGAACAGTGAGCTTGCTCAGAACAAAGGAGCTCTGCTTCCTACACACACGGGCCATATCTAGTTGAACTATCCTTAGGAAACTGACAAGAACAGTAGCTCCTCTTCAGTCCAATACACTGTACTGGCTGGGAACAGACGCGAGTGCTATTTGCACTGTGTATGGCAATGGGAGCGCAATAGTGACTCTTCTTACCAGAAAACAACTCTTGCTTATAGACCGCAAACTGCATGTGACTCAACTCCATTTAGGACTGGGAAACAAACGCTAGCTCGCCTTACAAGAAACACACTATGCTTTTGAGAAAAGAGCACTCTTCTACTCTACTGTGTTTCCAATAGGGCCAAAACAGTGAGCTTGCTCAGAACAAAAGAACTGTGCTTCCTACACACATGGCCATATCTAGTTCAATTCTGCTTAGGAAACTGACAAGAACAGTAGATCCTCTTCAGTCCAATACACTGTACTTGCTGGGAACATACGCCAGTGCTATTACCTCTTTGTATGACAATGGGAGCACAATAGTGACTCTTCTTACCAGAAAACAACTCTTGCTCATAGGACCAGAAACTGCATGTGATTCAACTCCATTTAGGACTGGAAAACAAACTCTAGCTCGCCTTACAAGAAACACACTCTGCCTTTGAGTAAAGATCACTCTTCTATTCTACTGTGTTTCCTATGGGGTCGGAACAGTGAGATTTCTCAGAACAAAAGAACTGTGCTTCCTACATACACGGGCCATATCTAGTTCAACTCTGCTTAGGAAACTGACAAGAACAGTAGCTCCTCTTTAGTCCAATACACTGTACTTGCTGGGAACAGAAGCCAGTGCTATTTGCACTGTGTATGGCAATGGGAGCACAAGAGTGAATCTTCTTACCAGAAAACAACTCTTGCTCATAGGACCACAAACTGCATGTGACTCAACTCCATTTAGGACTGGGAAACAAACGCTTGCTCGCCTTGCAAGAAACACACTCTGCTTTTGAGAAAAGAGCACTCTTCTACTCTACTCTGTTTCCAATAGGGCCAAAACAGTGAGCTTGCTCAGAACAGAAGAACTGTGCTTTCCACACACATGACCATATCTATTTCAATTCTGCTTAGGAAACTGACAAGAACAGTAGATCCTCTTCAGTCCAATACACTGTACTTGCTGGGAACAGATGCCAGTGCTATTTGCCCTGTGTATGACAATGGGAGCACAATAGTGACTCTTCTACCAGAAAGCAACTCTTGCTCGTAGGCCAAGAAACTGCATGTGATTCAACTCCATTTAGGACTGGGAAACAAACGCTAGCTTGCCTTACAAGAAAAACACTTTGCCTTTGAGAAAAGAGCACTCGTGTACTCTACTGTGTTTACTATGGGTCCGAACAGCAAGCTTGCTCAGACCTAAAGAACTGTGCTTCCGACACACACGGGCCATATCTAGTTCAAATCTGCCTAGGAAACAGACAAGAACAGTAGCTCCTCCTCAGTCCAATACACTGTACTTGCTGGGAACAGATGCTAGTGCTATTCGCACTGTGTTTGGCAATGGGAGTGCAATAGTGACTTTCTTTACCAAAAACAACTCTTACTTGTAGGACAAGAAACTACATGTGATTCAACTCCATTTAGGACTGGGAAACAAACTCTAGCTCGCCTTACAAGGAACACACTCTGCTTTTGAGAAAAGAGCACTCTTCTACTCTACTGTGTTTCCTGTGGTGTCCAAACAGTGAGCCTGCTCAGAAAAAAAGAACTGTGCTTTCGACACACACGGGCCATATCTAGTTAAACTCTGCTTAAAAAACTGACAAGAACATTAGCTCCTATTCAGTCCAATACACTGTACTTGCTGGAAACAGATGCCAGTGCTGTTTGCACTGTGTATGGCAATGGGAGCGCAATAGTGACTCTTCTTACCAGAAAACAACTCTTGCTCGTAGGACCAGAAACTGCATGGGATTCAACTCTATTTAGGATTGGGAAACAAATGCCTGCTCGTCTTACAAGAAAAACACTCTGCTTTTGTGAAAAGAGAACTCTTCTACTCTACTGTGTTTCCTATGGGGTCCGAACAGTGAGCTTGCTCAGTACAAAAGAACTGTGCTTCCTACACACACGGGCCATATCTAATTCAACTCTTCTTAGGAAACTGACAAGAACTGTAGCTCCTCTTCAGTCCAATACACTGTACTTGCTGGGAACAGACAGGAGTGCTATTTGCACTGTGTATGGCAATGGGAGCGCAAGAGAGACTTCTTACCAGAAAACAACTCTTGCTCATAGGACCAAAAACTGCATGGGATTCAACTCCATTTATTACTGGGAAACAAACACTAGCTCGCCTTAAGAGAAACACACTCTGCTTTTGAGAAAAGAGCACTCTTCTACTCTACTGTGTTTCCTATGGTGTCCGAACAGTGAGCTTGCTCAGAACAAAAGAACTGTGCTTCCTACACACACGGGCCATATCTAGTTCAACTCTGCTTTGGAAACTGACAAGAACAGTAGCTCCTCTTCAGTCTAATACACTGTACTTGCTGTGAACAGACGCGAGTGCTATTTGCACTGTGTATGGCAATGGGAGCGCAATAGGGACTCTTCTTACCAGAAAACAACTCTTGCTCGTAGGACCGTAAACTGCATGTGACTCAACTCCATTTAGGACTGGGAAACAAACGCTTGCTCGCCTTACAAGAAACCC